>NC_043975.1:3752451-3864951 GCF_902148855.1 Sphaeramia orbicularis
TGCTACTTCTGTGTCAATTCCTATATGAATTTTTCTTTATATTTAACCATTTTTAAGTGATTTATCACTATTTATTATAATATTATTCTCTGTATTTAGCATTTCTCCGTGTAAATCATGTATTTTCCTTTATTTAATTTACTAAACATGTAGAAGTTAATAAAAACTCAAAGTAAATTCAAAGGTTATTATATCAGAAACAAAGAAAACTGAAGAAAAAGTGACTTTTTCAGTTAAATATATCTGTAACTGAACATAAACCCAGTGTTTACATCCACTGTCATTGATCCAACTCCATGGGGGTTTTTTTTTCTTCATTTTTTTTTCAGTTTGTGGTTTGTTTTGTTCACGCTGCTTATTATTTTTGATCTTTTTTAAAATTCATTTTTATGCAATTTGAGGGTTAATGAAAAAGCGACTAATAACTAATAAAAGTGGGTTTAGATAAATATGACAGTTTAGATCAGTGGATGCTTTTGGTCACTGGTCGATGTTTGGGTCTTTATGGGTTAATATGGGTGCACTGGTGTATCTGGAAGTATTTGCAGATGCATAGTTTTCCATGTGCGACATCATCTACCAACCTGGATGAAATAACTTCACTAATAAAAACGAAACAACAAGAAAAAAGCACAAACTTTCCTGATAAATCTGTCTGTGTCAAACGAAGTCCTTGCTGATCTATTATTAACAGGTGTCTTTAGCCATCCATCAGGTTAGCTAAGTTGACTTCCTGTGAGTGTTTTGGCATTAGCGGTGTTGCGGTGCTACACCCAATGCAGCTCCCACTAAGGCAGCATTAATAATTGAGCAGCAGAGTGTCAAAAGTGCAGCTCTCAGTGCTGCTGTAGAGCCATCAGCAGACAGTTAATCCAGCCTGCAGTCTGCTGACCACAGCTCCATCCCCATTCACTGCACTGCCTCTGCTACTGCATGACATGTCTTTAATGCAATTTATAGACTCAATATGGACTTATGATGGCTTCGGCTCAGATGAATTACAGCCGGCACACAGTAATTGGTCGGTCAGTTGGCTAATGTCAGAATTTGTCAAATAATAGCCATGTCTGATGTAGATTTACAAGTGGAAAACAGTCAGGAGGGTCTGGAAAATACAGCGGACAGCTTTCATTACAGCCTTACAACCCATTCACGCTATTTTTACAAGCATCTTAGCGTTAATTAATGTAAAACCTATTACTGTGACGTCACATGTGACACCTCGTCTACTTTCTCAGCTTCTGTTTATTGAATAAACATTTTTTCTGTCTAAATCTACTGTATTTGTGGTTAATATACACTTATCAGACGGTCAAAGGATGCAGCAGTATTTAATGGGGTTTTATCAGTCGTCAATAACAACACTGGTCTGTTAGCGTAACTTAGCGAATGTTAGCATTATCTTGATACGACATAATCTAATAGATGTTATATCATAAACAACTGATTAGTTACTTTTGCATTTTTATTTATTTATTTCTTAGTGTTTTTGGACTCACCTTGTTATTATTAAATCATTTTAAAGTAGTTAAACTTTAAAATAGTTTGGTAAATGAACAGAATCAGATTCCTAATAATCCCATTTATCGCCTGGTTAAAGCTAACTTTCAGAAAGTGCTTCAATCTTAAAATAATAAACTTCTTGCTTTTTATTTTATCTTCATTATTAACACAACACTGAGCAAATATGACAGATAGAAATCTCATTTTGCTATGGCGTCGTATTCCACTTAGACGTTACTTTATCTTAGCTAGCTAGATGTGACACGTTGGTTCTAAATAAAACTGAACTCATTAGTTTTATTTTTATGTTTCTATTCATTTAACTAGTTTGTGCTTAGTATTATTTGAAAATATTTTAGCATATATTTCTTTATGTTTAACAGGTACTAGCTAGCTGGCTAAGCTAATGAAATGGCTTAAATTGTTTGTGATTGTTGTGATTGTGATTATAATCATTAAGCGTAAAATTAAGAAACTTCACAATTTTTTAATTGATTTGTTCAGATGCTTTTTCCTTTTGACATCTTGATGTTTGTTCAAAATTTATACGTCTTGTATACCAATATATTTTCAATAAAGTTGAAAAAAAAAAAACAAATGTCAGGAAAAAATAATAATAAAGTTATATTGTTGTTGTTGTTTTTTTTAAAAAAAGGTAGAATTAAGATGTTTTTCTATACTTTGGATAATTATGTAACATATATCCACGTGATTCATGACAGATTAACATGATCAAATTTGAGTTTCTATTGGTTGAGAGCCAATGTGGGCGGGACTAACACACACTATGCACTTATTTTATTGGTGCAAATATACATGTTTTAATCATACAGTGCAATTTTGTCATTTATAGCTGATTATAAGTGTGTTTTGCACTGGTTCCACACCTTTAACCTCCTAAGAGCCAGGAAATGTCAGCAAAGTACCAGCTTTTTTTTTATTTTTATTAAAGAAGTGCCTATATTAGAAACATCATGATGCAACAGTTTTTTCAGATGCAGTTTTTAAAATTTTTATGGAATGTCCTTTGTGGTGGACAGTTTTCTTTTCTTTCTTTTTATATAAAGTTGTGAAACTCTTGTCCACAAATATGGACAGAAAACCCACAGCTGGGTCTGAGCAGGTTAAATTGAATCATAACGGTGCTGTGTCACTTCTGTTTCCGTTTCCGTCCCATGTGCTGGAGTGCATTAACTTTCCCATCGCTGTGTATTTAGAAAACCTGACGTCAGATTTCATGATGAACTGCCTCCTTAGTGAATTAAATATGAATTGCGCTCAGATTGTGAGGGCAAATTCAATCATTCACTGATGAATATTGCTAATTTAATAGTCCAGTCGTTCCCGTCGTCATCATTCATCAGTTAATAGAGTGAAACAACTGCGGTAAAGGCAAAGCTCCTCCCACTTTTAGAGGCTCCAAAAACCAAAACCTCATCAGTCGGTGATAAATCTGTGCATTAACCGAGTCGTACAAACTGAAAGCAGCTAATGGAACCATTTTTCTTCTGCATTGTCACTTCACCGTCGTCAGAAACTAAGAATCCAAGCGTAGACTGGACGCAGACGCTGAAGGTGGACATAAAACTCAGTCCAAACTGCCTTTTTTCCATCCTGATGCTCCAACTAAATCAACACTATCATGTTTTCCCTGTTGGCTCATGCATACAGTCATGTGACCACTGTTAACAACCAATAGGAGCGCTCCCTCCAGCACCAAACAGGAAGTAAACTTGATGAAGAGTATTCGATCACACAAATTAGAAAAAGTTTCATTATCCAACACAAAAGCAGAGGAGTCATCTGTTCTATGGGTTTAAAATGAACATGGAATAAAAAACACAAGTACAAACATAAAAAAAGAAATGATAATGCACAGATGATGATTCAAAGAAGAAAACAGCGACAGGATTTACAGCAGATGATGATGATGATGATGAAGAACACGGGTCATGAACCAGACGGATTAATACTGACTGAAGGTTCTGATACAGGTTAAAAAATTCCTGGTAAAATAAAGGTAATAATAATAATAATAATATAATATAATAATAATAATAATAATAATAATATACATAAGAAAATAATCAACAAATGAGTAAAATGAACACAATAACCAACAAAATGAACAAAACAACATACAAATGAACAAAAATGAACAAAATAATAAAACAAAATGAACAAATTTACAACAAAATACTAAAATAATCACCAAAATGAGTAAAATGAACAAAATAATTACCAAAATGATTAAACAATCATCCAAATAAACAAAAGTGAACAAATTAATTACAAAATGAACAAAATCAGCAAATGGAACAAAAAATTTACAAAAATGAACAAATTAATTATAAAATGAACAAAATAATCAACAAATTGAAAATAAATAAATAAATAAATAAACTAAATGAATAAAATAATCAAAATTAACAAAATGAACAAATTAATTATAAAATGACCAAAACAATCCACAAAATTAACAGAAATTAACAAATTAATTTCCAAATGAACAAAATAACTAACAAAATGAACAAAATAACCAACAAATAACAAAAAAATGAATAAAATAATCAACAAAATGACTGAAATGCCCATAATGTTTATTCTAAGCTCAGATTTTCTGCCTGTTCTATCTATAAATACTTTCATGGTTTTTCCTCCTCGTCTTGTGGGAAGACAAAGTAATGAACAAAATGAACAAAATAATCAATAAATTCTAAAAATGAATAAAATAATCAACAAATTGAACAAAATGAATAAATTATGCACAAAATGAACAAAATATCAACAAATTGAACAAAATTTATGAATTATGCACAAAATGAACAAAATAATCAACAAATTGAACAAAAATGAATAAATTAAGTACAACATGAGCAAAATAATCAACAAATTGAACAAAAATTAACAAATTACGTATAAAATGAAAAAAAAATAAAGAAAATGAATAAAATAATCAACAAAATGACTGAAAATGCTCATAATGTTCATTCTAAGTTCAGATTTCCTGCCTGTTCTATCTATGAATACTTTCGTGTTTTTCCTCCTCGTCTTGTTCTAAATACTTTCAGGTTTTTCTTCTTCGTCTTGTTCTAAATACTTTCAGGTTTTTCTTCTTCGTCTTGTTCTAAATACTTTCAGGTTTTTCTCTTCGTCTTGTTCTAAATACTTTCAGGTTTTTCTTCTTCACCTTGTTCTAAATACTTTCAGGTTTTTCTTCTTCACCTTGTTCTAAATACTTTCAGGTTTTCTTCTTCGTCTTGTTCTAAATACTTTCAGGTTTTTCTTCTTCGTCTTGTTCTAAATACTTTCAGGTTTTTCTTCTTCGTCTTGGTCTAAATACTTTCAGGTTTTTTCTTCGTCTTGTTCTAAATACTTTCAGGTTTTCCTTCTTCGTCTTGTTCTAAATACTTTCAGGTTTCTTCTTCGTCTTGTTCTAAATACTTTCAGGTTTTCCTTCTTCGTCTTGTTCTAAATACTTTCAGGTTTTTCTTCTTCGTCTTGTTCTAAATACTTTCAGGTTTTCCTTCTTCGTCTTGTTCTAAATACTTTCAGGTTTTCCTTCTTCGTCTTGTTCTAAATACTTTCAGGTTTTTCTTCTTCGTCTTGTTCTAAATACTTTCAGGTTTTTCTTCTTCGTCTTGTTCTAAATACTTTCAGGTTTTTCTTCTTCGTCTTGTTCTAAATACTTTCAGGTTTTTCTTCTTCGTCTTGTTCTAAATACTTTCAGGTTTTTCTTCTTCACCTTGTTCTAAATACTTTCGTGTTTTTCCTCCTCGTCTTGTTCTAAATACTTTCAGGTTTTCCTTCTTCGTCTTGTTCTAAATACTTTCAGGTTTTTCTTCTTCGTCTTGTTCTAAATACTTTCAGGTTTTTCTTCTTCGTCTTGTTCTAAATACTTTCAGGTTTTCCTTCTTCGTCTTGTTCTAAATACTTTCAGGTTTTTCTTCTTCACCTTGTTCTAAATACTTTCAGGTTGTTCTTCGTCTTGTTCTAAATACTTTCAGGTTTTTCTTCTTCGTCTTGTTCTAAATACTTTCAGGTTTTTCTTCTTCGTCTTGTTCTAAATACTTTCAGGTTTTTCTTCTTCGTCTTGTTCTAAATACTTTCAGGTTTTTCTTCTTCACCTTGTTCTAAATACTTTCAGGTTTTTCTTCTTCGTCTTGTTCTAAATACTTTCAGGTTTTTCTTCTTCGTCTTGTTCTAAATACTTTCAGGTTTTTCTTCTTCACCTTGTTCTAAATACTTTCAGGTTTTCTTCTTCGTCTTGTTCTAAATACTTTCAGGTTTTTCTTATTCGTCTTGTTCTAAATACTTTCATTTTTTTCCTGCTCGTCTTGTTCTAAATACTTTCATTTTTCCCTGCTCGTCTTGTTGGAAGACTTGCAGCATTAGCCGTCGTTTCCACTGCAGAGCTCATATATGGGACACCTTGTATGAAGTTGGACTTTCCTGAGTTGTGGAGTGTTTGAGAGGCCACCGTCGACCGCTGGGACTGAAGTGGATGCAGCACTGCAGCAGCCACCTGTCAGTGTGCGCTGGTTCAACGCCATAGGAAGGGCTGCTGGAAATAGTCAGGCCGTCCGACCATGATGTATGAGACACTGCATGAACCCATTATTCACCACACATGTCCACACACACACACACACCCACACACACACACTCCTGTGCATCCTCACCTGCCCTGTTCGTTCTATGTAGGTTACCACGACGACTGTTTAGGGTCAACGCACAGACAAAAAAGGAACCACTTCATAACTTCATCCTACATTTCCTTTAGAAGCAGGACGATAAAGAAGCACCGACACTGATCGAACCGCAACACGACAACTCCCATTCACAGACGACAACTGATTAAATGTGTCTAATAATCAACAAAATTAATGAGAACAGAAAAGATGTGGACGATAAATACATAAGGGTCATGGACCGGATCAGCTTTAATACTAATGCAGAACAGGGAAGGACCACAGTCTGTTCCTGGTTAAAGAAAGGATATTATTATTATTATTATTATTAGTAGTAGTAGTAGTAGTAGTAGTAGTAGTAATCAGAAATGAACAATGAATCAACAAATTTGACGAAAGTGAAGAAAACAAATAAAACGGACAAATTACAAAATGACTAAATAATCAACAAAACGAATAAAATGATCAAGAAACGACCAAAAATGATTAAATATCACAAAATAAAAACAAAATTAACAAAATGAATAAACTGAATAAATGAATAAATCACAAAATTAATTCTACATCTGTAAAATGAGTAAAAATGATGAGAAAATAAACAAAATGACTAAAATAATCAACAAAATGAACAAAAATGACCAAAATATCCAGCAAAATGACAACAATCATCAACAAATTGAATGAAAATGAATAAAATAACAAACAAAATAAACAAATTGATTATAAAATGAATTTAAAAAACGAATCACGAAATTGTATAAAAATGAACAAAATCCACAAAATGAACAAAAATGAACAAATTAATTACAATTAATAAAATAATCCACAAAATGAACCAAAATGAACAAATTAATTACAAAATTAATAAAATAATCCACAAAATGAACCAAAATGAACAAATTAATTACAAATTAATAAAATAATCAACAAAATGAACAAAAATGAAGAAATAAAGAAAATGAACAAAATAAACAAATGAATAACAAAATGACTAAATAATCAACAAAACAAGAAAAGCACTCTGAGCGCTGACCTCCAAGACAGATCCCCCCCGATCACCACCAAAATTTAATCATTTCTTCCTTGTGCAGTATCAACATTTCCTGAAAATTTCATGAAAATCAGTCTATAACTTTTGAGTTATCTTGCTAACAAACAAACAAACAAACAAACAACCACGCACACAAAGCAAAGTGAACACAATACCTCTTGGCGGAGGTAATGAGCGAAATGACCAAAGTTTTTAACCAAATGAATAAACATCAACAAATTGAACAAAAATCAACAAATAGCAAACAAAATGAATAAATTATAAAATGATTTTTTTTATCAAGAAATTGGACTCATTTTTACAAAATGAGTCAAATTAAAAAGAAAATAATCAGCAGAAGGACAACACAACTGTTTGATGCTGGGGTTTTCATTCGTAGTCGTTCTTGTCATGGTTTATGTGACGTCGTTTTTACATGTAAATGTTTTAAAAATGCAGTTTAATATGTGATGAGTTCAGGCCAACAGCAGCGTTTAGCCTGCACCGGCCTCTACATACTCTACGTCTGCACCTCCATCTCCTTCCCTTCCTCTCTCCCTCCTCGTCTCCTTCCTTCCTTTCTTCCACTAGAACATTCCGCTATGATCAATCAGATTACATAAGAGCACTGCAGTGAGCAGAGAAACACACTCCACACAAGTGAAGGATGATGCCACGGACGCCGGCCTGCTTTTCCTTCACATGAACACACTTTAACACCTGATCGGGCTGGGAGCGTCCACACGGCCACGCACTAACACCGTTTATTACAAAAAAAGAAAACAGAAAAGCAGCGGGCACCGGGCCGCTGTAAAGCCAGAACAGAACTCCGTTGTGCTCAGTCTATAAAATATCCACGACTGATGGAGCTGAATACAAATGAGTCCACCCTTAGTTACCCGGGTCCAGGGAAAACCTGCACCAGACCAGACCACATCTGCAGGGTTTAGTCAACTACATACTACATGTATGCTACGTGGACAAAGTATGTGGACACGTGTGGATTCAGGGGTTTGTTTTTCTAACAGGGTCTGGGATCCAAAATAATAACCACTAATGTCAGAAGAGAGGTTATTTATTTAGAATTTAATCTTAGGACTAAAAAACACCTTAAAAACATTAAAAACAATTCAGAATTAAACTACACACACTGTGTTGTGTATTTACAATATTTTAATGCATTTTAGTGCATTTTTGCATAATGTTTGTATAATTTTGTGCATTTGAGTGCTTGTTTTGTATTTAAGTGTATGTTTTTGTGTATTTAAGTATTGTTTGAATATTTTAGTATATTGTAGTGTATTTGGTCTGTATTTTTGTATATGTTTTAGTGTATTTTAGCTTATGTTCTATATTTTAGTGCATTTTACTTGATTTGTTTTGTATTTTAGTATATGTTTTAGTGTATTTTAGCATTATTTGAATATTTTAGTTCATTTTAGTGTATTTGTTTTGTATTTAAGTGTATGTTTTTGTGTATTTTAGCATATTGTTTGAATATTTTAGTATATTGTAGTGTATTTGGTCTGTATTTTTGTATATGTTTTTTGTGTATTTTAGCTTATGTTCGTGCATTTTAGTTTATTTGTTTTGTATTTTAGTATGTTTAGTGTATTTAAGGATATTTTTTTGTATATTTTTTACTGCATTTTTGTGGGAAAAAAGTTTAATTTCCTCAAACCTTAGATACCGTGTTTTTGTATTTAACATATTTTAGTATATTTTAGTGTATCTTTTGCATACATTTTGTGTGTTTTAGTGTATATTTGTGTAGTTTAGTGATATTAGCATACTGTTTTATATTTTAGTGTATTTGTTTCATATTTTAGTGTATGTTTTTGTGTTTATTAGCATATTGTTTGCATATTTTTAGTGTATTTTAGAATATTTCTTTGGGCATTTTAATATACGTTTGTGTATTTTATGTGTATATTAGCATATTGTTTGTATATTTTAGCGCATTTGTTTTGTATTTTAGTGCATTTTAGAATATTTCTTTTGTATTTTTCATATGTTTGTGTATTTTAGTGTATATTAGCATGTTGTTTGTATATTTTAGTGCATTTGTGTTGTATTTTAGTGCATTTTAGTGTATTTGTTTTGTATTTTTGTATATGTTTGTGTATTTTAGTGTATATTAGCTTATTGTTTGTATATTTTAGTGCATTTGTGTGTATTTTAGTGCATTTTAGTGTATTTGTTTTGTATTTTTGTATATGTTTGTGTATTTTAGTGTATATTAGCATATTGTATGTATATTTTAGTGCATTTGTGTTGTATTTTAGTGCATTTTAGTGTATTTGTTTTGTATTTTTGTATATGTTTGTGTATTTTAGTGTATATTAGCATATTGTATGTATTTTAGTGCATTTGTGTTGTATTTTAGTGCATTTTAGTGTATTTGTTTTGTATTTTTGTATATGTTTGTGTATTTTAGTGTATATTAGCATATTGTATGTATATTTTAGTGCATTTGTGTTGTATTTTAGTGCATTTTAGTGTATTTGTTTTGTATTTTTGTATATGTTTGTGCATTTTAGTGTATATTAGCATATTGTATGTATATTTTAGTGCATTTGTGTTGTATTTTAGTGCATTTTAGTGTATTTGTTTTGTATTTTTGTATATGTTTGTGCATTTTAGTGTATATTAGCATGTATGTATAGTATTTAGTGCATTTGTGTTGTATTTTAGTGCATTTTAGTGTATTTGTTTTGTATTTTTTGTATATGTTTGTGCATTTTAGTGTATATTAGCATTTGTATGTATATTTTAGTGCATTTTAGTATATTTCTTTTGTGTTTTTAGTGTATTTTAGCACAACTAAATCCCAAACTACTGTCTTCATAACAGTAGATCATAAACCAATGTGTGATGTCACAGATCAATAGTTTAATTAATCAGTAATTACAAACCTCAGCCTGTCTATACAGTTCAAACCAGTGTTCATTTTTCTCCAGGGACAATAACATGAATCATCTATGGGCTTTTTCCTGGTTGGAACTGTGACGTCATCGGTAAAAATCCCCTGTTGGTCGACTTTTTCTCATATAAACCTGTTTTTTTCTCTCCGTCGGATCCTTTTCCATGCAATATGAGTATGAAACCCTTTCTAAATGAAATTCTCTGAAGCGTCTGTGTCTGAGACGTGGACGGTCCGACCCTCCTGGTTCCTGCCGTGGCTGAACACCGTCCACAGACTCAAACCGTGACTCATGGTCGTCATGGTTGAGCCTTTGAACCCGTTAAAGGTCACGTTCAAAGCCTGGTTCACTTTCTAAAGCACCTCTTCACCTCAGCACACACCACACACACACACTTTCATGGTTATAGTCTGACGAGGCCAGCATTCACCGCAGACGGGCCTGTGAATACCATCTATACATTAAACATAACAGTAGAACATCAAACACAAAGCTGACCAACGCCTGAACCTTCACACATCACCGACCGTGGGAACGAAAACACGAAATCCTGCAAAACTACGACAGACACTGACCCAGACCAACCAGGACACTGATGTCCAACAGAAAAAATAGTGGTTTTGCAATATTCAGATTAAAGTTACCAACACAGGGTTCAAGGTTTGAGGAATCTGAATTTCAGACAATTTAAGACATTTTTCAAGGCATCTAGGGTCAAATTTCAGACCTTTCATTCACATAAATAACAACACGACAAGTCTCAGAGTTCTTAGACAGCAACATGCACAAAAAATGCACTAAAATACACTAAATATACACTAAAATGCAAAACAAATACACTAAAATACACTACATCATTAAATATAATTAAATATACTAAAATACACTAAAATACACTAAAACATTAAATATACTAAAATGCAAAATACACTAAAATTCACTAAATATACACTGAAATATAAATTAAATATGCAAATACACTAAATATACACTAAAATACAAATTAAATATACTAAAATACACTAAATTACACTAAAGTAGAAATTAAATACACTAAAATACACGAGGTATACACAAAATTCACAACACATACACTAAAATACATTAAATATACACTAAAATACAAATTAAATATACTAAAATACACTAAAATACAAAACAAACACACTAGAATGCAAAACAATACACTAGAATACACTAAAATATAAAACAAATACAGTAAATACTGTAAATATACACTAAAATACTAATTAATATACTAAAATACACTAAAACAAATAACAATACACTAAATATACACTAAAATACACTAAAATACCAAACTAATACATTAAAATACACTAAATACACTAAAATACACTAAAATACCAAACTAATACATTAAAATACACTAAATATACACGAAAAACAAAACAAATACACTAAAATACAAAACAAATACAGTAAAATACAAAACAAATACACTAAAATACTCTCAACATATGCATAAAATGCACTAAAATACAACTAAAATACTCAAAACCAACACTAAAACACATAAAACGTACACTAACATATGCAAAAAAAAAACCAAAAAAACACTAAAACATGTTAAATACACAAATATGGTATTTGTAGGTCTGAGGGAGTCAAATGTATTTTTTCACTGAAATACAATAAAATACATTAAAAATACACTAAAATACAAAAAAAAATGGCTAAAATTGACTAAAATATGCAAAAACACAACATAGATCTACATGTTTTGAGGAATCAAATTAACTTTTTCATAGAAATTCACTAAAACATGCAAAAAATTGTGCTTAATTACACAAAATGTACACAAACATACACTAAAATATACAAACATGGTATCTGTAGGTGTGATTTATGGATTTTTAGGATGTTTTTTGAGGTGTTTTTGGTCAAATTTCAGACTTTACTTAAACAAAAATAACAGTAGAACGACCTCATAACGTCTTCCAGGTTGGTGGACGCAGCTGAAGTTTCTGAATTTATGCAGAATTTAATTGAGTCTCATCTGTAAACGGAGGCTGATGCACATAAGAGTAAACTTTAAAAGGCTTTAGTGTGATTTCATTGCAGAAATAATCCAAATACATATCAGTCAAACGTCATTTATGTGGCGATGTTTCAGATTTCAGGTGTATCTGCTCCAGGACATAGTCTGGTCCCTCCTCTGAGTTTCATACAGGTCAGGGAATTAGTTTGAGTGAAATGAAAGTAAAAGTAAAAAAGATGCAGGAAAATAAACCTCTTTAGTAAAAGCCATGGTCCAGTGGTGGTTTTTTCGACAGACTCTTTAAATCTCAGCGCTGACGACTTGGACGTCACATTAATTATACATCCACCGATCGAACCCACCGCTCCTCTGAATTATTCAGCGGTGGAAAACGGCGTTTAATCCAGTCTGACCAGACGAAGAGGCGTCACCGCACACCGACACACAACAGTTACTGTTTGGACACAGTGATGCATTATGGGAGACCTCATCAGGGGTCTACGGGCTGAAGGCACTGCTATGCTAGCATGTTGGGACCTGTCTATTTCCTGAAACATGCCTTTTTATTTCCCTGTAGTTTTCAAGGTGTTTTTTTTTAATTAATTAATTTATTTTTTAATGGTGTCTACGTTGATGTTCAGAGACATGTAAATAAATGTTTTTTTAACATCACTTTTGCCTTTTTTTTTAGGTTGTTTTTACCTTAGTGTGTTTTTTTGGCATTTGTATCTTGTTTTTTTTTTTTTTGTCTTTTCTTTGTGGTTTTCATTATTTTTGTCTTATTTTTATGAATTCTTCATCTTGTTTTTTCATCATGTCTTTTAAGTCATTTTGTCTTTTTTCATCTTTTTTTCCAGAATTTGGTCAATTTTGTCTCTTTTATGCTAATTTTGTCCCTTTTTTTTTTTTTTTTTTTTTTTATCTTTTTTTCATAATTTTTGGGGTTTTTTTCTGTTGTTTTTACTTTAGTGTGTCTTTTTCATAATTTTTTTATCTTTTTTTTTTCCCCTCACTTTTGTCTTTTCTGTCATTTTCATGATTTTTCAACATTTTTCTATTTTCCTGTTGCCTTTTTTTTTCTGTCATTTTAATTTTTTTTATTTGCCAAATTTTTTCAGTCTATTTCTCTTCTGTCTTTTTTACATGACTTTCACTTTTTTCTATTCACGTTATTTTATCTGTTACATCTTTTATCTCATTTTCATCTTATTTTTTTTGTCACCTTTGTCTTTTTTTTCTCTTCTTATTTTTGTCATCATTTTGATCTTGTTTTGTCACATTATTTTGTCCATTTTTTAAAATGAAATGTTCATTTTAAAAATTTTTTTCCCCCATCTTACATCCTTTAGGTCATTTTGTCTTTTTTAGTTTCTTTTTAGAGAATTTGGTCACTTTGGTCTCTTTTATGCTAATTTTGTCCTGTTTTTTTTCTTCTTCTTCATTAAACATAATGTTTGTCTTTTTATGTTGTTTTCAATATAATAGTTGTTTTCAAACTGTTTTATTTTAACATCTTTTTCATTTGTTGAGCCTTTTTCTGGTGTTTTAAGTATTTATCATCTTTTATCTTTTCATCTTTTTGTCTGTTTGTCGTTTTCATCTCGTCGTGTCGTTCATTATCTTCATCTGGCTTTATTGACCTTTCTGTCATTTTCATCTTGTATTTTCCATCATTTTCATTACATTTTGTGTTTTCCTAGTGACATTCTCTCCTTTTTCCCATAAATTCGATAACGTCCACATTCATTGACTCTTTGTCGACTATAATCAGGAAAATTAATCTACTCATCATACTATTATCATGTATTTGACATTTGTTTTTGACCCACTTTGCGTCTCTATTCTCCGTTTGTGAAAGGATGGTATTAATTATTTTACATTTAATTTATTGTTTTGCAGAAGAGGCGCCCTCTAGTGTTCGCCCACCGTCAGTTTCTCCTCATTTTACTGGCGCTCATAACCATTATAACCGTACGTATGTACTTGAGGAAGAACCAGAAATAGATAAAAGGGTTATTTTCTGCTTCTCACGTCTCAAACTGTTTGTTGTCTGCTCGATGAGGAGCTTTGAGGTGAACTGACAACGCAGATCAGACCAGAATATCCTGTCATCTCAGCTTTTTTTAACACCAAAACCACAAAACACCACTAGGAAATGGAAAAAATAACATCCAAGAGATTCCATCGACATTAAATGACTTTATACGGAGGAAAGACTGAAAGACAAATCTAAACCTTCCCAAAATACATGGATGAAACCATGTATGAACCCTTAGATCAGGGTGTCAAACTCATTTTAGTTCACGGGTCACATTCAGCCCAATATGATCTCAATGGGCCGAACCGATAAAATAATTACATAGAAAAAAGTACAAGGACATGATGAAAATGTTTACATCTGCAAACCATCCTTTAAAACTGTGAATGACTTGAACAACCTCAAATCTCTGAAAAAAAAGTGCAATTTGAACAATATTCTGAATGAGTTTATCATTTACACATGTTCAATAACACAGATCACAGTGGATCTACAAACACACCAAACATTTAGTAACAGGCAGAAAACTGGTGAAAATGCATGTATTTCTCTTAAGACATTGAGGTTGTTCATATTTGTTCAGGTTATTCAGATGTTTGGTGAAGGAATAGTTTATAAATGTCAAAATCTTCATGCAATTTTACTTTTGTTTTTGTTTTTTTTACACTAAAACAAAGAGAAAACTGTAGAGTTGTCATTATTTATAGCTAATTATGAAAGTATTTTACTGGTCTGACCCACTTTAGATCAGATCTGTCTGTACATCCTTGATTGGTAATATCTTCAGTGTCATTTTTGCATTTCACAAATTCATCCCACGGGCTGGATTGGACCCTTTGGTGGGCCAGTTCTGGTCCATGGGCCGCATGTCTGACACCTGTGCCTTAGATGCAGATGTGGGTCCAAATTAGGGATAGGTATCAAGATCCGGTTATTTTTGAGAACCGGATCCCAGTAGCTTGATTCCTTGGAATCGTTTGCCTGCCTGCTTAACGATTCTGCTTATCGATTCCGCCTTCGTTGCGCATGCACGATGATGTCACGCATACACTGCATTGTTTTGGTCTGAACGTAGACAACATGGTGTTGAGGCAGAAACGGTCCAAACAGACCCCACCAGGTCCAACCAGACCAGACCAGGTCCAACAGACCCCACCAGGTCCAAACAGACCCCACCAGGTCCAAACAGACCAGACCAGGTCCAAACAGACCACACCAGGTCCAACCAGACCCCACCAGGTCCAAACAGACCACACCAGGTCCAAACAGACCACACCAGGTCCAACAGACCCCACCAGGTCCAAACAGACCCCACCAGGTCCAAACAGACCACACCAGGTCCAACAGACCCCACCAGGTCCAAACAGACCACAGCAGGTCTAAACAGACCACCAGGTCCAACAGACCCCACCAGGTCCAAACAGACCATACCAGGTCTAACAGACCACACCAGGTCCAAACAGACCACACCAGGTCTAAACAGACCACACCAGGTCCAAACAGACCCCACCAGGTCCAAACAGACCACACCAGGTCCAAACAGACCCCACCAGGTCTAAACAGACCACACCAGGTCCAACAGACCCCACCAGGTCCAAACAGACCACAGCAGGTCTAAACAGACCATACCAGGTCCAAACAGACCATACCAGGTCCAACAGACCACACCAGGTCCAACAGACCCCACCAGGTCCAAACAGACCACAGCAGTCTAAACAGACCACACCAGGTCCAACAGACCACACCAGGTCCAAACAGACCACACCAGGTCCAAACAGACACAGCAGGTCTAAACAGACCACACCAGGTCCAAACAGACCACACCAGGTCTAAACAGACCACACCAGGTCCAAACAGACCACACCAGGTCTAAACAGACCACACCAGGTCCAGTTGAACACTGTCAAAGCTTCCATTTCTTCTAAAGGTGGAATCCCTCCTGTATGTTCAAACATTTGTCCACATGTGATTCATTTGATTCACTACTTAGCAGCGTTTGTGAATCTAGCGGCAGAGTGAACACCAGGCCGTCATCTGGGCCCAGTTCCAGTTCCGGTGTGGGCAACAAACGTCGTACCCCCTCAAATACAAGTTTCCGAAGGTAGAGGAAAGGAAATGAGGTGCACAACAACGGGAGACGAGCCGAGTCGAACCGGTTCCATGTAGTGGAAATGCGGCAATAGGGGAATTAGTAAAGAGTCTGTAGCCCCCCCCCCCCCCAAACTGGGCCTGGCGTCATCTGTTTTATTATTTGTCCAACTGTATATGTTCTGTTTTCTGTGCAGATGGAAATATAAAAGACAGTTAATGCAAACACACCTGTTTGTACTCTTTTATTCCCTCACCCAGTGAGAATCGCTAAGAGAAGGAATCGGGATCAATCAGCAAATCGATATTGGAATCGAGTCGGTTAAGTCTTATCGTTCCCATCCCTAGTCCAAATGACCCGCTGAATATCTGTCATAGCTTTATAATGAAAAGTGCTTTCAATTCCAGGTATTCTTTGAAAAACATGTTAACACCTGAATTCAGCGTGTCCCATGACTTTTTGTCCACATACTTGTTGTCCACATACTGTCGTCTAATCTAAGGGTTCATGTTGTTGTTTGTGCCTGCTCAGGACTCAGACTCAGTCAGAAACACTGCTGTACAAACATTACCATCGTTGACTGATTTAGGCTTCGCATCAGCTGAACGGCGCCAGTGGTCGGCCCCGGACCCCCAGAACCCCAGACCCCAGAGACCCCAGACCACATACCCTGGACCTCGCACCCTGAACCCCAGACCCCAGACCCCTGTTTGACTGATGCACAGTGGTGAACTGTGTTCTCTGACAGAAACATAACATTGTATGAAAGTAGAGGAAACTCATTAAAGTTTCATATGAGAAAAAGAGCTCATCAGTTCAGAGGCAGACGCTGACGGAGGTCCACTGCTTTTCCATGGCATCTATTCGACTAATGTAGCCCGTCCCCACAACCCCCAACCCCCCTTACAAACCCACCCTGCACTCAACAAAAGCACAATGAACACATTTAATACAACAGTGGCTTTTCCATTGGACATCTGCACAAAACTTTACTGATATTTACTAAATGTAAAAAAACATAAGTGTGTAATGTGGGTTTTTCCATTAATCATAAATGCGATGATTGTTTCTTATCATGAACTGACACAAGGATCCAGTTCATAAACATGGAGACGAACGTAAATATGGTGTTGATGTACAGATATAGTTATTATTCTTATATATTACCCCTCTCTCTCCTACTAAATTAAAAATGGTTGGGTTTCCTGGTGTGTCCAACACTACTGGTCACTGATTCCCATTAAAACTCTTCTTCTTCTCTTGTTGTAAACGTCCGTAACTCTGTTTTTTTTATTTGGTGTGACTGTAGTTGTGGAAAAAGGGGCTTAAATTGCCAGGTTTTGTGTGAGATTCTGTTTGGTGGCTACACCCAAAAAACCACCTCTCTGCCAGCACAAAAAACTTTTAATCGAAAAATTTGAGTTTAGGCAACTTGTCAGTTTTCCATTCAGTAATTTTATTGCAAGTTAAATTTGGGCAATTGTGAGGGTCAATGGAAAAGTGTCCAAATCCTACTGTTATTCGGATTAAAATCCATATCGTCCGTTGCTTTTCCATTGACCATCAAACTGCGTGAATAGCACTGCACAGAAAAAGTTGCTGAATGAAGAAATTACCATTGTCGCTAAACTCTTGTTTTCGATGAAAAGTTTTGCGCTGGCAAGTGGTGTTTTTCAGGTGTCGCAAAAAATCTTTTTTGTTATTTTTACAACGTGTTTTCCACACGGTTTCATCCTCTTGTTTAACATCTTTTTCATCTTGTTGAGCCTTTTTTGTCTTTTTTTTGTATTTGTCGTCTTGGAGTTTTGTCTGTTTATGTCGTTTTCATCTTCTTGTGTCCTTCATTGTCTTTATCTTGATTTTTTTGACTATCATATTGTTGAACTTTTTTGGGGTGTTTTAGATTGTTTTCATCTTGTTTTTGGTCTTTTTTTAATGTATTTTTCATCTTGGGTTGTTGTCTTTTTTTTTATTTTCATTTTGTATTTTTGTCTTTTTATTGTGTTTTCATATTGTTTTTTTTTTCTTTTTAGTGCTTTTATGTCGTTTTCATCTTGTGTCTTTCATTGTCTTCATCTTGATTTTATTGACTTTTTATCTTATGGAACCTTTTTTTTGGGCGTTCATTTTTTTTCATCGTGGGTTTTTGTCTTTTTTATGTCATTATCAATCTTGGTTTTGTCTTTTTATATATTTTCCATCTTGGGTTTTTGTCTTTTTATGTCATTTTCATCTCGTCATGTCTTTCATTGTCTTCATTTTGCTTTTATTGACTTTTGTCATTTTCATTTTGTTACATCATTTGTACTTGTATTTTACATCATTTTTTATTCTATTTTTGTGTTTTCCAACTGAAACTCTCTCCTTTTCCACATAAATTCCACATACAGCCCACCACCCTGCGTTCATCTGTGTCTCTTCATCTCCGTACCTTCATAAAAGCCTGTTTGGTTGTGAGGTTGGGTCAGCGTGTCCTTACATGGGGAACTGGGATCCCTGGGTGCATTTAGGACAGTGCTGAAGTGGCAGAATGGGTACAGTAAGTTTTCTACCGACACAAACGGGCCTGATGCTCGACACCAGGCTGAATCCGAGCCGGTCTCGGCTCTGAAAAGCCTCTGTGCTGTCGGCGTTGGGGAATTCGATTATCCCGCCTGAGTCCCGACTGTCAGGGAAATGAGAAGCCTGATTTCTTTCACCGCTTATGTGGTGAAGAAAGACCTTTGTTGAAACGGGATCAGCCGTCGCACAAAAGACCCGCTCCTTAATGGGTTTATCAGTGGCTGCTTTCGGATGTAAAAACAGCCCACAGCAGCTAAACGCAGGATGAACAAAGCCAACCCTGACCCCGACCTGGAAACACACCTGAAGACCTGGAAACACTGTGGAGGAGGAACGGGAGGATGGAGGCGTTATGTGGGACACTGCTCTGGTTTTCCACAAACCCTCAGACTTTTCCTGACAACACTGTTTCTCAGAGTTGAACTTCAAGTGTTTGCAGGTATTTGGATCCTAATCATGCAGTTATTTTTACCCATAAGGCCAGTTTTAGACGCAAAAGATGAGGAAATATACAACCAGATCTGCACTGTTTCTTTAAGATTAAAGCTTTTATCTGTTTATTCTGGGTTTTTGTTTGTTTTTTCCCTTTTTTTTTCTCTTGCCTATACTTTTTGCTTCCCTGCTGTAATGCTTTTAATGTTTTTATGTAAAGCACTCTGAATTGTCTTGTACATGAAATGTGCTGTATAAAAAAAAAAACAAAAAACCAAAAATGCTGGTCTATTAAACTAAATTAAACTGAAAACACTAATAAGATACCAATAATAATAATAATAATAATAATTAATTTATTGATATCAACACTGTCATCAACTGCAACACAACAACATAAATTAAAGGGGTGATATTTGCTTTTTTAAATGGAATTATACTTTTAAAACATTCCCCTGTGGGCTACATTGGTTTTAAGGATTTATGGGTTTTTAAAGACAGTTGTTCTCAACATGTTGGTCAAATTTCAGACTTAGATTCACATAAATACAGTCCAACAGGCTCATAATTATTATACATCCACATGCACAAAAACACAATAAATGTATGTAGTTTGTGCCGCCACCATTGTTCTACTACCGGACATCAAGGACAGGATGATTCATCGCAAGTTTGAATACTCAAACAATGTATGTGTTTCAACCTTTCCAATGTAATAGTTCAAGAAAACTATATGAAAAATAAGATACAAAAAACAAAAAAAAAAGTAAAATGTGGGTCATTTAGCACACTAATCTGTCAGATTGTCTCTAAAATGTCCCGTCAGAGAGATTTCAATACCGTGTTTTGACCAAGGTTCTAATAGTTTTGGATTTTTCATTCTAGTTTTAGGTTTTATTTAGTTTTGACTTTTTTTTCCTCTAATTCAGTTCGTTTTAATTAGTTTTAGAGCAGGTTTGCTAGTTTTTATTAGTTTTTGTTATTTTCTAAATGCTTAGTTTAGTTTAGTTTAATTTTAGTTTTTTTTGTGTCTCTTTTCTCTCTTCTCTGTCGTCGTATTCAATAAATCCCAGACAGGACTCTGCTGCTTTCTTCCAACTTTAGTCTCCATGTTTCCAGGTAGAGTGGGGACCAGAAGACGACTGGAAACCACAAGTGACAAGAAGTGACGGACCGTCAAGTGTCATATGGTGCTGCTAGCTAAAACTGCTTGAGCGAAATAAATCGATTTCATATCAATCTGACATTGACAAAGACGAAAACGAAGGGAACTGTATCCAGGATTTTTATACGTTTAGTTAGTTTTTTGTAAACACACAATACAGTTTCAGTTAGTTTCATTTTTTCTTTTAATTATATGTAGTTTTTATTTATTTCAGTTAACGAAAATGTTTTTTTTCAATTCTAGTTTTCATCATTTCATTAGTTTTCGTTAACGATAATAACCCTGGTCAGAGAGTGAACTTTAATTATTGCCATTCCAGCATTTATTTCAATATAAAGTAGCTCATGGTTTGGATAATCCCTTATGGTCCAACTAAAGCAAATTTATTTAAAAGTAAAAAATGTGGGTCATTAGCAAAACTAATCTGTCAGATTGGCTCTAAAATGTCCCGTCGAAGTGATTTCAAATACCGTGTTTTGACCCGTAAGAAAGTTGTTCTTTTTTTCTAAATCGGTTTTTCACCCTAAACCAAGTCGTCCCATGTTAGACCTGCAGTGACTCACTACTCCCTCCAGTGGTCACATAATCCCCGTTGAAATCCAGTTTCATATCTGTACAGGTCCAGACATCTGCGGCTTTGACTGAACTTCACTGCTCTTTATTCTAAACACTAATGATCATTTTTAGGGTCTTTTTTTTTTTAACTATTTGAAAGCAGAAATGCTACATGGAGGTGCTTTAAAGTCCCAGTAGTAGATGTGGGTCCTTAAGTGCTGTAATAGTGTGGTGGAATCCTGTGTTGGGTTCATTCCTTCAGTCTGCAAACACAGTCATGAGTCTGTAACTAAGCACAAATGAACACAAACCAGCTGGTTGGCATTTGTGCTTGAGACCATCAGCAGGCCAACCAGAAGCAGCTAGTGAATCCTGCATTCAAGAGCACTTGATGGCAGGGAGGAGGACTGTCAGGATTAGAGGCAGCAGGCGGAGAGGAGGCGAAGGATGTGGGAAGAAGAGAGTGGAATAGAGGAGAGGGGAGGGAGGGGGAGATGAAAAGGCAGGGCGAGGGAGTGAGGAGTAGGAGGAGGAGGAAAGAGGAGAAGGAAGTGAGGAGGAAAGAGGGAAGAGGGGATAGAGGAGGAGGAAGAAGAGGAGGAGGAGGGAGGAGGAGGGAGATGAAAGGAGGGGATGGAGGAGGAGGAAGAAGAGGAGGAAGAAGAGGGAGGAGGAGGAGGAGGGAGATGAAAGGAGGGGATGGAGGAGGAAAGAGGAGGAGGAGAAGAAGAGGAGGAAGAAGGGAGGAGGAGGGAGATGAAAGGAGGGGGGGAGGAGGAGGTAGAAGATGAAGAGGGGGAGGAAGAGGAAGAAAAGGAGGAGGAGAAAGAGGAGGGAGGGGAGGTATGGGAAGATGAAAGGAGGAGATGGAGGAAGAGGAGAAGGAAGAGGAGAAGGAAGAGGAGGAGGAACAGGAACAGGGGGAGGAGGTGATGGTGTGGACAGTGGACAGAACCCAGAGCTGTAAATGTACGAGTACAGACTGTTGGACATGAAACAAATGAAACAAATGAAACTGATGAAACTGATGAAACCAGCGCTCAAAGGAACCGACACTGGATCCAATCATCAGATCTAATCTAATCTAATCTAATCTAATCTAATCTAATCTAATCTAATCACAGTTTAATTATTTTTCTTTTATATACAATACTACTGCACCTGTTAGTACAAAAGATAGATAGATAGATAGATAGATAGATAGATAGATAGATAGATAGATAGATAAGATAGATAGATAGATAGATAGATAGATAGATAGATAGATAGATAGATAGATAGAGAGATAGATAGATAGATTACCAGGTGAACAGGTGTGTGTGGTCCTCAGGTGAACAGTGTGTTGGTCCCCATGTGACCAGCTGAACAGGTGTGTGTGGTCGCTAGGAGAACAGGGTGTGGTTGTCCCCAGGTGAACAGTGTGTGTGGTCCCATGTGACCCAGGTGAACAGGTGTGTGTGGTCCCAGGTAAACAGGTGTGGTGGTCCCCAGGTGAACTGGTGTGTGGGTCCCCAGGTGTACAGGGGTGGTGGTCCCAGGTGAACAGTGTGTGGTGGTCCCATGTGACCAGCTGGAACAGGTGTGTGTGGTCCCCAGGTGAATAGGTGTGTTTTGTCCCCAGGTGAACTGTGTGTGGTCCCCAGGTGACAGGTGAACTGGTGTGTGTGGTCCCCAGGTGAACAGTGTGGGTGGTGTCCCCAGTGTACAGGTGACAGGTGTGTGTGGTCCTCAGGTGAACAGTGTGGGTGGTCCCCAGGTTACAGGTGAACAGGGTTGTGTGGTCCACAGGTGAACAGTGTGTGGTCCCCTGATGACCAGGTGAACGGTGTGTGTGTGTCCCCAGGTGAACAGGTAAACAGGGGTGTGGTGGTCCCCAGGTGAACAGGTAAACAGGTGTGTGTGGTCCCCAGATGACCAGGTGAACAGGTGTGTGTGGTCAGACCCCTGCAGCTGAACCCATCTGGGGCTCTTTTCCTCCTTCAGCTGCAGATCTGGATCGATGCCCGGCCACAGGAAGCCTCACACAGCTTCCATGCAACGGTCCATCAGCTTCTGTCCTGCTGGATGTGGGCGTTCCCCCCTCCACACTGGACCCCATCAGTCATTTCAAAGCCGCTCAGGCCTGGTCAGCGCGTATCGACAGAACCAAACACAAACAATGAAGCGCTCACTCTCCTTTGGTTTTCCACTGCGCAGACGGCTCTGTTATCGGACCGTCCTGACTTCTGTCCACGTCCTGATCATCACAGTTTGATTCTACGACCACAGTTTAATCATAAAATAATACAAATAATAAAAATAAATTCACATCTGACTGTCGTTAATTCTGAAAAACGTCTGGAAAGGTCCCGTTTCCTTCAGCATTTCCTCATCTGTCTACGTTTCCATGTTCAACTGCTGCTTCATTCAACTTTTTATCTCAGTACAAGCTACAGTTCCATCTGTGTTGCCATGGTAACACTATGCTACCGCTGGTATAAACTGCGATAAACTTAAGGAAGATTAGTTTTTTTATCCTAAGTAAACACTTTCAAACCCTGTTGAAATTTGCTGAAAAGCATCACGACAAAACTCAAACATACTATGCTTTTCTGTGGTGCAGCCTCCTATGCATCTGTGTTGCCATGGTAACGCTACACTACTGCTGGTATAAACCGCGATAAACTTAAGGAAGATTTGTTTCTTTTATGCTAAATAAACACTTTCAAACCCTGTTGGAATTTGCTCGAAATGCATCACGACAAAGCTCAAACATATGATGCTCTTCTGTGGTGTAGCCTCTTAAGCTTCTCTGTTGCCATGGTAACAGTATGCTACCGCTGGTATGAACTGCGATACACTACACAGAAAGATTTAGTTTTTTATGCTAAATAAATCCTTTCAAACCCTGTCTGATTTGCTGAAAATGCTTCACGACAAAGCTGAAACACACAATGCTTTTCTGTGGTGTAGCCTCCTAAGCGTCTATGTTACCATGGTAACGCTATGCTACTGCTAGTATGAACTGCAATAACCTTAACGAAAATTTGTTTTTTTTAATGCTAAATAAACACTTTAAAACCCTGTTAAATTTGCTGAAAATGTGTTCACCGAAAAAAAGATAAATAAGATAAGATACAATAAGATAAGATACGATAAGATAAGATATTTATCCCACTGGGGGGAAGTTTCACAGCTAACAGCAGCAAAAATACAAAAAGTAAAAGCAGATAAGAAAAAACGGTAGGAAAACCACGAACGAGTCAAAAATGAAATAAAAAGATGAAAATAATAAATTTGGTATTTATATAAAAATAGAATTAGAATTAAAATTAAGTATTATTTACATCTTGACATGCAGATCATTGAGCTGTTTAATGCAAAACTAGATTTTTATTTACTCTCTTTGTTAAAACCGTTCTTGTCTTGTAAAACTAAGAGGTTCAATACAAAGTCGTTCATGTTTTCATTGGCTGCTGTTCACAGGTGGGGTCCTATGGGGGCGGCGAAGGGGCGGGACTTCCGTTTTGTAAGTCCTACTCCTGACCACGCCTACTTAGGACACAGGAAGTGACCGCTGTCCTCCCGTCTGTGTCGTCTTTGTGCACATGTTTGACTCTTTGGCGTGTCTGAACCGTCCGGGTCGAGCTCGTATCTGTCGTCGATTTCCACTCATGACACTTTTCCGTTGCTATGGTGCTGGCTTTTGCCGGCGGCGACGGCGTCTTCTGACCGTGCTGGGGATGCGGTGCACGTCCAAATGTTAGTCACTTGCACCTAATGAAGTATTAAATGAAGCGCGGCGCCTTGGCGGGCTGGGTGTAAAGTGTCCGTCACGTCGGGCCCGTCCTCGCGGCGCTGCTCCACTACGCCGCCAAACTACCTCCGCTCGCACACATCCATCATTTCACATGAATTACCGTCAGCGCTTCCAACAACAGTGAGCGCTGACAGCTCTATTACAGCGGCAGCACATTACACACACCGACACATGATTCAGTCTGCGCCGGGACTCCTGGATCACCGCCGACACCGCCGTCGACACGGAGATACAGCAGCTGTCCTGCATCAGCTGCAGCCGCGACACGCAGACGACCTCCACATTCCCAGAGGGGATGTTCGGAAAAGTGGCAAAAAAACGCAGAATAAAACTGTTTACTGGTGTGTCCACCCAGGATGGAGCGCCGATAAGGAGCAAATACATGGGACCCAGTTCTGTAATGTATCGCAATATTTCATTTCACAATACTGTATCGATATCAAGAAGTACTGTATCGATATTTTTAGGTATTCAGATTTTGTGGGAAGTTAATTTCTGTTTTTTGTTTTTCCTTTTTTGTTTATATTTTATTTACTTATTATTATTTAACACTCTTTTATTAAATAATGTTCGTTCTTTTGTTGGATTGAACTAAAATACTGTTCTGATGTTAGTTCTGAACTAACAGAATACGAACATCTGAACAGGATCTGAAACTGTAACGTCTGTAAAACATAAGTTGAACACAGGAACATTGTGTGATAGAACATTAGATCCTGTTCTGATCAAATAAAAATGTGTTTAGTATTTGTGCAGATTTCTGCTGTAATTCAATTCTTCAAGAAAATAATCAATATCAAAAAAAAGAAACAAACCAAAAATTGGCTTTTTAACAGTATCGTGATATAGTGTTCGTGGTCCCAGTATTGTGATTGTATCGTATTACCAGATTCTTGCCGATACACAGCCGTAGTGGGGGTGCGGTCCGTAAACAATGTCACATAATACCATGAAAACAAAAACGAAACTTAACATGCTTTCAACGTCCCCACTTCCACTCCTCTCTTATACAGCGGATCTTACATGAAATTTTCCCACACACACACACACACACACACACACACACACACACACACACACACACACACACACACACACACACACACACAAATACTGGACTAAAAAAAAAACTGTCCACTGCAAAAAAACATTCCATAAAAATTTTAAACTAGAAAAGGCAGATCAGCCTGCCCCCCCCATCACCACCAAAATGTTATAATTTGTTCCTTGTGCCAGTATCAACATTTCCTGAAAATTTCAACCAAATCCGTCCATAACTTTTTGAGTTATCTTGCTAACAGACAATGTTTCGTACATGCAGTACCACATTTGTCCAGCAGTCACCGCCAAAGCGTTCACAACGTGATTGTAAGACTTTTGTATTAAAAAAAAATACTATATCTCCCAAAGTATTGGTCCTATCAACTTCTCATTTTCACTAGTCTGATCCTGGACCAAAAATACATAAGAATGACAAACTGCAACTGTCAGCTGTACACACACACACACACACACACACACACACACCACACACCCACACAGGCCACTTGGCTTTTATAATACAGATATATGTGAAGTTTTTCTTTATAAAAACAAGCGTCTACAATCCAACTCCATGGGTTTTACTGGTGAATCCATGTTGTAGAAGATGACGGTGTTTCCTATGGTAACTACGGAGCCTCTGAACGTCCAAATGGGTCATATCTGATGAGCATGAAAAGATGAAGAACTGTATTTACACCAAATATTCACATGTATGGGTCAGACTAGTGGATCAGCAGGTCTTCAACAGTTTAGGTCAGTGGATGGTTCTGGGTCTGCAGTGGATGTTTGGGTCTTTAAGGTTCATTTTCTGGTCTGCTGTGTGGTTTTATACTGTTTGTTTTTTTTTTTGGGGGGGGGGTGTAGGACATTAGCTCCATCCATCCGTCAGATCCGGTTTCGTGCAGGAGTTAAAGTGGCTGTGACGGGTTTTGCCAACATGGCAGCGCATCCCGCCACAGGCCGTGGCTCGGCGTGGACCTCCGGCTGGAGGCGGCGCCCGGCGGCCTGTTGGGAGCCAGTCTGGACGGGCAGGAACCAGGACCACCTCAAACCCACGTCAACCCACGTCCTGCGGGGTCCCAGGCTGAAGCCACGTCCATGTCCTCGTACCGGACCCTGTGGGACGCCAGGGAAGTCTGCGATGTGTGATCTGAGAGCCACGGCTCCAAAAAGACCCCGTTATTACAAGGATTAGATGAACAGTGCTCCTGGGCATGTGTGTGTGTGTGTGTGTGTGTGTGTGTGTGTGTGTGTGGTGTGGTTGCTATGGCGATACCAAGACTTTTTGTCAATGAGCCTGTTTACACCAGGATGAAAATCCAATAACTGTTATTATTCAGGTAATTGTAATAATCAGATCTGAAGCGTTTACATGCACTTCAGAAATACGATAAACCCTGTCATTATTTGATCTATTTATTTATTTATTTATTTATTTATTTATTTTTATTGGTTTATTTAACAGGGACATTGTACATTAAATCACATTAAAGTAAATGCACCACCTTCGAGTTAAACTAATGTCCATGTTTCATCTACTGTTAAACTGTCACAATAAAAAGATGCTTTTTTTTTTTTTTTAACCTCCTAAGACCCAGCTTTGGGTTTCACAACCTTATACAAATAAAAAGAAAAACCGTCCACCATAAGGACATTCCGTAAAAATTTAATAACTTCATCTGAAAAACTGTTGCATCATGATGTTTCCAATATAGGCACTGATTTAATAAAAAAAAAACTTGTACTGTGCTGACATTCTCTGGGTCTGAGGAGGTTAAATATGTATTTAAAATATCTGAATATAGACAAATACAAGACCAGTGATGCAAGACAAACATTTACAATTAATTACCACATCAGACAAACGAAGTAAAAAATTGCATTTTAAATTTAAACATATTAAAAAAAAAATAATAATACAACAGAGACATGACCTAAAAAATTATTAGACGTAGTTTACATCACACTAATACTCTGATTATTATTAGATTTCTGGAATTATCAGATTATGTAAGTGATCATATAAACAGTATAATCTGGTTTTAACAGGTAACAGCTGTAATCTGATTATGAGTAATCTGATTAACACCTGGATTTGTCCCCAGTACTCTGCCGTCTCCCCACATGTATCCAGGTTCATCTGGTGTATTTCACTCTTTTATCTGCACAGGTGGAAAAACCACTGAGTCTTCAGGATTTGGTCGTTATCATTATTTAAATGAAGCATGCAGATCCTGGAGCGCCGTAAAGGGGGGGGGTAAACATGACAAATTCATGGGCCCCAGCATTCCCAGGGGGTCCAGTGGATGTAGGTTAGAGGGTGGGAAAATTGGTGTAAAACTCTGGAGTAAAAGAGAGAGGCGTAGAAGCTGGGAGTCGGACATCTGAAAGTGAGTTTCAGTTTTGGTTTTACACCAGTTTGCAGTTGTTATGGCATATATGAAACGCACCCCTCAAGCCCCCCCCCCCCACCCCCCCCCCCCGCTCCGACAACACATTTATATTCTGAAAGGGCCCACAACGTTTACCTTCTATGGGGTCCACAATTGGTAGCACCCCCCCCCCCCAGTGCAGATCTGTTTGTTTAGTTAGATCAGTGTTTCTCGACAGGGGGAGGTAGTTGGGACACTGTCGGGGGGAGTTTGGAATGAGACAGCTGGGGGGAGGGGGGGCGCTGAGCTGAAAGTGGGGGGGTTAGTCTGTATAAGTATCTATCCAATCCAATTTTATTTATAAAGCACTTTAAAACAACCCCAGTGGACCAAAGTGCTGTACAGAAAAATAAAAGCACAATACAAATGAAAAAAGCATTAAAATAAAATAATAAATAAAACTAGTTAAAATATAAAAACAGAAACAAACGTCAACACTGCATGAGTGTTAAAAGGCCAGTAAGTACCATACGTACCCCCACCCTGCTCCTCCACAATAAGGTACACTGAGGCATAAATTCATCTATACACCCCCCCTACCCCCCCCACCCCACCCCACCTGGTGTTTGGTGGCAACATCTACTGCATTACCCCGATACCAGTTCTACGTATATAGCTCCTATCAGACCCCCCGCAAGAAAACTTGTTTCGGAGGGGGCATGGACGCGACAAGGAGGACAGTGATGAGGTAAGGTGGTGTTAGCTAAGGAGCGCTATAACACCTCCCCCCAAGTTGCAAAAATGTTGTTTTTTTGGGGGGGGGTGGGGTGGGGTGGGGGTAGGAGGCTCATGATGACGTAAATGGGCATTTGTTCAAAAAAGGTTGAGATCCACTGAGTTAGATATTTGTTTCTCATTTATTTATCTGTATTTTTTTTTAGTAAAGTTCGCATTCCTCTCACCCCCCCCCACCCCCCCAACAGCTCTCTGAGGCCCCCTGGTGGGATGCGGATCCCCTGTTTAGAACCCTCAGAAATGCGAAACATGGACCGGTTGATGCGTCAGTACAAATGCGAATCATTAGGTCACGATGTAGAAAACCGGGCGAAGTTAGCACGAAATATCTGAAAATGTTGGCGCAGATTTGTAACTATTTTCAAAAACTAAGCAGATTTGATTCTCATCTGCAAAAAGATGGAGCCCCCGAGTGGCCAAACTGAGCCAAACTGAGCCGCGCTAAGCCAAAGTCAGTGGAAAAGCAGCATTGGTCTCAAAGAAAACTAAAAACACAGCACCAACAGTTCGACACAAACCCAGATAAGAACAGAAGTTAAAGTTAAAGTGTTCAGAGCTCAGATTTAATACATGGATCCATATTATTTATGTTTATGGACTGACATCTGTTCAACTCTGTAACTCTGTAAAACCGTTCACCCTTCACAGAACCAGTCCTCCAGAACAGATCCAATACATCAGCACAAGCCTCAGATCCCAAATGTTAATTACATGCATTAATACATCGGCATTAAATCAATGCTGTTGTGTATTCGTAACTGCAGTACCACATTTGTCCAGCAGTCACCACCAAAGCATTCTGACCATAGCACGCGATCACAAGTATACTGTATTCCCAAATGACTCATATCTTCCAAAGCACTGGTCCTATCTACTTACTGTTTTCACTAGTCTGTTCATTACCAAAAATACATAAGTATGACAAAGTACAGCAGTCAGCTGTGTGCACACACACACACCACACACACACACACACACACACACACACACACTTGGTTTTTATATTATAGATGCCTAAAAACGTGCAATAAACCACAGAAACAAAATTTTAATCATGGTTTGTAAACACAGAAATGTCACGCTGAATTACTCAAAACTGTAAATATAAAAACAAGAAAAGTACTCAGAGAGCACAGACCTCCGCCAAGACAGATCTGAACACCCCCCCCCCCCCCCCCCCGATCACCACCAAACTTTAATCATTTCTTCCTTGTGTCAGTATCAACATTTCCTGAAAATTTCATGAAAATCCGTCCATAACTTTTTGAGTTATCTTGCAAACAAACAAACAAACAAACAAACAAACAAACAAACAAACATGCAAACATGCAAACAAAAAAAGCAAAGTGATCACAAACCTCCTGGTGGAGGGAAAAATGCACAAAATCCTTTTGATCCATAGAAAACTAACTCTGAGCGTCTGCATGATGTCATTTTGAAGATCAGATTACACATTTTTACAGCCTGTTCCACCGTTAAAACAATGATTGAAAAAGTCTGTTACTAAACACCTCTGAACATGTGATCGTCAGTGTTTTTGGGTTTCTACATCTTTTACACTGTTTTTGTCTTTTCATTTATGTCGTTTTCATCATTAACACAGTTTTACTCCATTATACAGTTTTCTTCTTGTACCATTTTCCATATTTTTTAATTTGGAAAATGAATTCACTTTTCTTATTCTTATTCTGTAGTGGTCCAACAAAACCCGACAGTTCGGTTATGTTCAGACAGCAGGTCTTAGTGCGCATTTCAGATTTTCTGGTGAAATCCGATTTTTTTCAGTGCTCGTTCATATTACACATTAAATGCGACTTCTATCAGTTTTCAGTCTGAACTGAATGTGATTCTGAAGTGACCCACATGAACTAAAGAGGTCCTGAAGTGACCCACATGCACTAAAGAGGTCCTGAAGTGACCCACATGCACTAAAGAGGTCCTGAAGTGACCCACATGCACAAAAGAGGTCCTGAAGTGACCCACATGCACAAAAGAGGTCCTGAAGTGACCCACATGCACAAAAGAGGTCCTGAAGTGACCCACATGCACTAAAGAGGTCCTGAAGTGACCCACATGCACTAAAGAGGTCCTGAAGTGACCCACATGCACAAAAGAGGTCCTGACGGAATACGTGACCACGCAGACACACACTGTGTTTACAGAAGTAACTCTCCTGTCACGTTTGTCGCATTTCAATGACGTAAAGGTCAGATAAATGCGACCTGGCCATTCAGACTGAAGTCGCATTGCAAAATATTGGATGTGTATCAGATTACGACCACATATGAAAGTGGTCTGGGTCGGATTTGAAAAAAAATCAGATTAGTGCTGTTCAAACTGTCTTTAACAGATTGGATACAGGTCACATATGGATGAAAAAATCGGATTTGGACCACATTTACACGTAGGGTTAGAGTATCTTTTGGTAATTGGATTTTTTTTTTTTTTTTTTTCAGAAACAAAACAAAACTAGTGTTTAATTGATTTTCGTTTTCTCTTTCTAATCACAAAAAAAAAAAAGAAAAAAATCTGGAATTCATATGAAATCTGGAGTTCGTAGACATTCGTGGAGGGAGCATGTCTACGATGTCCAGATTTCGTACAAACCCATCATTCGTTAGAATCTTTGTGACCGAGCCATTAGCGCTCTGTCCTTGAAAATGAATAACATCCGGTCTCAGAAAAAAAAAAAATAATAATAATAATAATACAGCTGTTTTTGGTCAGTTTATCCATTTGTATCAGGTAGTAACTTTCTTTTTTTGTTATTCGAAAGAGAAAACGAAAATCAATTTGTTTTTTTGTTTTTTTTATTATTATTTGGTTTACGTGTTTTGACACAGAAAAAGAAAAACAGCTTGAAATTCAATTTGAATTCTTCTATTTTAAAACAAAAATCAAATTAACCACTAATTTTTCTTTTGTTTCTTTAAACAAAATCCAGTTACCAACAGACGCACTGACCCTGGATGTTTTCATTTTTAAGGACAGAACACTAATGACTCGGTCACAAAGATTCTAACTAACGATGGGTTTGTACGAAATCTGGACATCGTAAACATGCTCCCACCACGAATGTCTACGAACTCCAGATTTCGACAACATCGGGTCCCAGAAAATGAAGAATACAGCCGTTTTTGGTCCGTTTGTCCATTTGTATCAGGTAGTAACTTTATTTTTTGTTATTCGAAAGAGAAAACAAAAATCAACCTGTTTTTTAAAATTTGGTTTGTATGTTTTGACAGAAAAAGAAAAACACCTTGAAATTCACTTTTAATTCTTCTATTTTAAAGCAAAAGTCAAATTAACACTAATTTTTCAATCCAATTATCAACAGATGCACTGACCCTGTGGTCTGAAGGCAGGCTGAGTCTGGGAACAGCAGAACTGATGGATGGATGATGGATGGATGATGGATGGATGGATGGATGATGGATGCAGACAGTGGTGGGGAGTTGATCTTTCAGTGCTGGGACTTGTTGTTTCATTTGTGCCTCAGATGAATCCACTTCCCTCATCTCCCCTGGTGTGTGTTTGTGCGTGGACTGAACCCACAGTCACTCAGGCTTCTTCTGCTTCTGCTTCTGCTTCTTCTCTTACATAACCTGCGTCTCAAACCTATATGTTCTGTGGACTTCTGTTCCTCCCCCTCCGAGAAAAAAAAAAACTTAGATGCAGTAAATTCACGTGTCACATGTGACTGTCCGTGAACGCAACAGCTCCACATCCTGCGTGACTCTGTGACACGGGATGAACCCACGCAACACAGCAGGACCGTGGACCGCGGAGTGGGCCGGCGGGAGCTGCGGCACCGCACCGCACCGCACTGCGCCCCGCACCCAACAAACACACACCAACGGCGCGCAGACGCACAACGGCACCGACTACACACAGTCTGCTCAACTCTTCAGCTCCGTGACACAATGACACGCGTGAAAACACACACACACACACACACACACACACACACACACTCACACACACACACACACCCCGCAGCGGCTTTGCGCGTTTTTGCAGCGTGACACCGGGTTTTTACGCATCGGTCAGTGGGGTGGCCGGTGTCCGGCACGCGGAGGGTGGGGGGGCGGTGGGGTGGGGGTGGGAGTGGGGGGTGTCAGCCCTAATGCGGTAAATTCCCTGCCCACACCGCACGCACAGACACGCAACACAACACACGGACACACAACACACGGACACACGCAGAGGATGGAGCGGAAAGACGCGGCGGCACCACCCCACGCGTGGGGGGGGTGGGGGGGGGACTTACGGTCCGCAGGAACTGGATCTCATCCTCGCCCTCTCCTCCTTCAGCCATGGTGACCGTTCACTGCACGAGCTGCTTCTACCGGAGCGGTGCGTGGACTCCAGCCCCGGTGCGCGTGTGCGCGAGAGCGCGTGTCCGTGCGCGTGCGTCCGTGTGTGTCGGAGACGGAGAGGGGAAACGCGCAGCAGAAGCGGCCTCTGATTGGACGAGGCGTTTTCAAGGAGGGAGGAGCTGCACAGGTGTTATTCCGCCCCCGGACTGACGGGCGGCCGGTGGGCCCCCCCTCCCGGCCGGACCGGGGTCCAGCACCGGGTCCAGGAGCGGGTCTGATGAGGACCGAGGACCGGGATCAGATCCAGGTCCAGGTCCAGGTCCGGAACACTGAGATCCAGGAACAATGATACGATTATCAGCAGCAGATCATACCACAACCCCCCCCCACACACACACACACACACACACACACACACACACACCAAAATAAATAAATAATTGAAATAAAAAATAGAAGTAAATGAAGTCAGAATATCACCCCCAAAATAAATGAATAAAATAAATAATAAAAAAATAAATACATTTAAAAAATAGAAATGAATAAATACATAAAGTCAGAATATCACCCCCCCCCCCCCCCCCCCAAAAAAAAAAGAAATAAATAAATTAAAAAAATTTTAAATAAATAACAATAGATAACTAAAATCAGAATATTACCCCCCAAAAAATAAATAAAATAAATAATAAATAAATAAATTTTAAAAATAGAAATAAATATATAGTCGGAATGTCAACCCCCCCCCCAAAAAAAACTAATTTTTTTAAAATGAAATAAAAACATAAATAAATAAAGTCAGCATACCCCCCAAAATAAATAAATAAATAATATAAATAAATAAATAAAATCAGAATATAACCCCCCCCTCACACACACAACATAATAAATAAATGCAGTCAGAATATATATATATATATATATGCACATATATATATATACACACACACACACATTTTTTTTAATCAAATCAGGATATTACAAAAAAGGATTTATTAGCAGAATACTAAAACAAAATACATGAATCAAGTCAGAATATGAATGTATTTAATATTATTCTAAGTCAGAATATTACAAAAAAAAGTCATAATTTAAAAACTACATGAATAAAGTCTGACAATTACAAAAAAGAAAAAAGATATACGAAAAAGCATACAAATATAGTACAAATATTACAAAAATATGTATCTCAAAAATAAAGCAACATTTTGGAGTCGTAATTTGAAAAAAGTCTCAATATGTGGAGGAACAGTAACATTCTAAGAAAAACCCTGATGTTTTTTTGGGGGAAAAAAACTTCCCAAGAATAAAGTTGTAATGATGTTTTATTGTTTGTTTTTATTGTTTGCAAACATAATCCAAATACCTACGGTAGAATATTTCAACATATAGAAACAAAACATTACATTAAAACCATAAGTCTGTGTTTTATCACTATTTTCTAGTAACTGTGGCTTCATGGCTGTGAAAAACACAATGTAGTCATGTTTTTTTGTAGGATTTTATTCGAACTGTAACATGTTTAACTGTCATGAACGCACACACACACACACACACACATATATATATATATATATATATATATATATATATATATAGAGAGAGAGAGAGAGAGAGAGAGAGAGAGAGAGAGAGAGAGAGAGCACATATTCAAAGTCAGCTTTATTGTCAGTTTTGTCACATGTACAGAACATACAGAAGACTCAATGCAACAGGAACACAGTAACAAAGATATAAAAATAGAATATAACTATAAACATATATATAACTATTACTACAAACCAGTGGTCTCCATTCGTGTCCTGGTTTTTGTCCGTTTACTGCAGGTCAAACACTGTTTTATTCCTGGATTTGATGTTTCAGGTTCAGTTTTATCACACAAACACATAATAGATATGAATAAAATGGGCTGAAACGTCACTATTTTTCAATCATGTTTCATTCATGTGGTTAGAAAACAACATTTTCTGGTCGTATCACTCAGCTTTAAGTGTAAAAAGTCAAATTCTTGAAAATTAATGTCACAGAATTGTGATACAATTTGAAATATGACTGAGAAAAAGTAATATCACAAGAATATTTGAGGAAAAGACATGAAAACGCACCTGAATGATGTTGGAAAAAAGCCCTAAAGGACCAAACAGGATGTACTATTTTAAGGAAAAAAACAAATGTTCTGAGAAAAAGTCTTTATAAAAATAAATAATTCTGCAAGTCAAAATGACACCAGAAAACAAGCTGAGAAGTTATAATTTGACAAAACCTGAATATTTTGAGGGAAAAAAGTCCTAATTTTCTGAAAAAAGACTGGATATGTGTGGGAAAAAATTCTAAACATGAGAATTATATCATATTTTGAGGAAAAAAGTAAATGTATTATAAAAATGAACTTATGTTTGATTTATTTATTTATTTATTTTTTAGAAAAGTCAGTTAAAAAAAAAATAAAAATTTAAAAATTCATGAACACGAAAATATTTTGAGGAAAAAGTCATAATATGATGAAAATGACAGTTCTGAGAAAAGTCACAATTTGAAAAAAAAAAAAAATTCTGAAAAACAGTAATATTACAAGAAAAAACATATTGAAAAGATTATTCTGAACAAAATATTACTATCATATCATATTGAGAAAAAAGTGTTATAAAAATTAACCTATATTTAATTTAAAAAATTATTATTTTTTTTTAGAAAATGCGCAATATTTTGAGAAAAAATTGTCACCTAATATAACAAAAATTGATAAGTTAGGGGAAGAGAATGATATTTTGAGAAAATGTGCAACAGAATAAGCTATTTAAAAAGTCAAAAACAGAATATTTTCAGAAAAATGTCAAAATATCACAAAAAATAAAGCAAAATTTTAGAATTTGATCAATAAATTTGAAAAAGCTGTAATATTTACAGACAAAATAAACTGAAGACACAAAAACAAATGTTTCTCTTATTTACATTTCTTCAGGAAATACTTTAATATGTTCATGTATTTTATTACAGACGTCAGTTTTTACATCCAAACTCCCATTTACTCATAATTTAAACAGTTCAAACACATCAAACTTAATGCATTTTATTTATTATCACACTTTTAACACAGTTCTACTAAAAATGTTCAAGTTTTGTTCATAATAAAACAGTTTTTTCTCAGTGAAACTAAAGTTTAGTATTAAAACCACTGCAGGTCTGAGTATGGAACTAAAACAGTTACAGCATCGATGGAATAGTTCAGATATTATCAAGTATGAAAACTTCCAAACACCTTTATCCATATAAGACTTAATGTGTTTTAATTGAAATAAAATAGAAAAATGTTAGTACCATGAAACCGGAGTTTTTCTGCCAAATGTTGACAGTGAATCAAACTAAACCTCACCATGAATCAATAAAAACATGTGAACTTTACATAAAACATCCAACATTTACAAATGACTGGGTCCAGTGTTTCTTTTCATCATTAAAAGCCTTTTTAATACTGATGAGTGGGATTTTTGTTGTTGTTCTAGACCTCAGTTCAGTCAAACACATTCCCTGTATTCCTGATTTATTCATATTACGGCACAACTTTAGTTTTATTTCCATGTGGATTTGACTGATGTCTGAATCTGTGCTCGTATGTTTTCAGAACAGTCAGGATGAGGTTAAGAAGTCACATCATTTACAATCTCTAACAGCCTGTTGGTTCTGTTTGTGTCCACGCTAAGCTAAGCTAACACTGACCTTAGACACTGTGGACAAAAGTATGTGGACACGTTGAATTCAGGTGTTTCTTTTCTAACAGGGGTCTGGGTTAAAAAAACAATAACAACTAATAATGTCAAAGTAGTTTATATTGGGATAAATATAACTGCACTGTCATCTATCAGTTTCCTGTTTTTTGTTTTTTCTTCGTGGCTATTGTCTTTTTTTTGTTTTTTGCCTATTGTTTTTTTTTCTGGTGACTTGTAGTTTCTTGTTGTGATTTTGTAAGGAAAACTAAAAATGATTAATAAAAAATAAACAAATAAATAATAATTACACTGATTAGTTTGGGATAAATTATCTTGTTCTAAAATGCCTCAAAGTTGGTTTGACTTAATTTCTCTCAACATTGATTTTTTTCTTTTTTTTTATCCATGACTCTGATTTTAAATGTTCTTCCTCTAAATTTATAAAATATTTTTCCTGCTCTGACTGTAAATAATAATTTTCTTCCACAACTAACCATCTACTTTCTTCACATCTCACTGAGGAAGAAAAATCTACCATTAAACTTTAGGGAAATATTGATGTTTTCATCTTAAATCCTCATGAACAGGTCATCTTACAGCTGTAGACATGATGCATCCCAATACTTCTGTCCATATATTTTATAAATATAATAGATATGAGGTCACAATCGCCTCTGAGGATAAACAATAAAGCTAATATGGAAGTGTCAAAACCTGCAGTTCCTCATATGGCCACTTGAGACACCAGAAACAAACCAATACCCATAGACCCCCATGTTAAAATGACCAGATTTACAGAGAATTGAAAGCTTTTAGACTTTTGGTCTCTATAGATAAATTCCACATTTATTAAATCTATTTAAGGTCAATTTTCCAATAATTAAAAAAAAAATTCCCATTAAACTTTATGGAATATTGATGTTTTTATCTTAAATCCTCATGAACGGGATATTTTACAGCTGCAGACATGATGTGTCCCAATATTTATGACCATATAGTTTATAAACATCAATATTTCCATTCAAGTTTAATAGTAGATTTTTCTTGAATAAAGTAGATGGTTAGTTGTGGTAGAATATTATTATTTACAGTCAGAGCATAAAAATATTTTAGAAATTAGAGGAAGAATATTTAAAATCACAGTAATGGATTTAAAAAAAAAAAAAAAAAAAAAAAAAAAATATATATATATATATATATATATACATATATATCTATATATATATATATATATATATATATATATATATATATATATACATATATATATATATATATATATATATATATATATATATATATATATATATATATATATATAACAATAAGAATAAGAATAAGAAGAAGAATATAATGATCAGTCAAAACCATCTCTGAAGCATTTTGGAGACAAAGATCATTTAAACCACACTAACCAATACAATAATATTCAACCCATAATATAAACTGTAGTCTGACATTAGTCATTATTGTTTTGTATCCCAGACCCCTGTTAGAAAAGAAACACCTGAATCCAATGTGTCCACAATACTTTTGTCCATATAGTGCTTGTGTTTATTCTGAAATCGACAGTACGTACCCGTGGGCTGAGACTAAAACCATTTCAACTGAAATAAGAGACGCTGGATTGAAAAATAAAAGCTTTCTAGTTTAAAAAATGCGTAAAACCTGATGATATGCTGTGAAATGTGGCCCCGGTGGAATGATTGGACTGTTCAACCTGGTTGTGTTGACCTGTTCGTGTGCAGTCCGGGTTCAGGATCCGGTTCCGGTTCGGGTTCCGGTCCAGGTTTTGGTTTTGGTTCCTACTCCTCGGTGTCGTAGGCCAGAATCGGAGCGAGCCACCTCTCCACCTCAGACTCGCTCTGGCCTTTCCTCTTGGCGTAGTCCTCCACCTGCAGACGCAACAAAATGAATCTGAAATACTCACAGGCACAATGAATGATGGGAAATGTCCACTGGCGGCTGATTGGCTGAGAGTCGTGACAGACGCATGTGACCGGTGCTAAAATACATGTGATTCAGCGGAAAAAAATGACTTAAAAACTCATTATTTCCAAGTCGACCTCATTGTTAAGTGAAATTAAACTCAAATAATATTCAATTTGTTTAACTTACGTTGTTTTTCTCGCAACAATAAATGTGTCCTCAGGTGGAAAAACCAGAGTTTATCTTCATTTGTTTTTAACAGAGTAGTGAAACTGACTTTTTTTACTACTTGCAGCTGTCTCTGTTAGGCTGAATTCTTACTGGTTCATTATAAATCAGCGTCACAGATGTAAATACAGTTAGAAAAACGAGGAATAATGTTTATTAGTTCCAGATGTTGTCAACGTGTTAAAAGAACAAAATAATAAAAAGTCAGATAAATCAATGATCACAGAGAAGATCCATGAATGATCTAAAATATAAGTGAGTTACAACCAAACCACAACATATTCTACTGTAGTTTCTGGACGCGGAAGTCTGAGACAGACAGATTAAAAATAGAACAAAAGAACGAACAAAATTCATAAAAACTAAAAAAAAAAAAACAGGCATGAAAAATGAACAAAATAAACACAAATAAGTACCAAAATGATCAAAAAGAACAAAACGAATAAAAATGACAAATATAAGCAACAAAATTAGCAAGAAATGAACAAAACAATGGACAAAATGAATAAAAACTGAACCAAATAGGCAAGAAAATGAACAAAATTGCACACAAATAAGTACCAAAATGATCATAAAGAACAAAAGAATGAACAAAATGAATAAAAATGACAAATATAAGCAACAAAATGAGCAAGAAATGAACAAAATGAGGAACAAAATGGACAAAAATGGACAAACACAAGCAGCAACATCTATGAAAAATGAACTAAATGAGAAAAAATGAAAAAAAAAAATATAAAAAAAACTGAAAATAGGCAAGAAAATGAACAATAAACATGAAAGAGAAACAAAAAGAACAAAATAATGAACATAATGAATAAAAATGACAAATATAAGCAACAAAATTAGCAAGAAATGAACAAAATAAGGAACAAAACGAACAAAAACTGAACAATACAGGCAAGGAAATGAACACAAATAAGTACCAAAATGATAAAAAAAAAGGACAAAATAATGAACAAAATGAATAAAAATGACAAATGTAAGCAACAAAATGAACAAGAAATGAACAAAACAAGGAACAAAATGGACAAAAATGCACAAACATAAGCAACTAAATCAACGAAAAATGAACTAAACGTCAAACTGAATTAAAAACTAAAATAGGCGACAAAATTAACAAAAATAAACACAAATAAGTACCACAATGAACAAAATTATTGCATTTAGTTCATTTTTCATTGATTTTGCTGCTTATGTTTGTGCATTTTTGTCCATTTTGTTCCTTATTTTGTTCATTTTTGGTTCATTGAAGACCTTAAAAAACAACAAAACCATCCTCCAGAAACCAGAGAAGCATGTGCTATCGTTTGCTTGTAACTCACCTATATTTTAACCGAGATAATTCGTGGATCATCACATAAGTTTCGGTCCGACGGTCCTGCGCTACTTCAGAGTACAGAGTAAAATCTGTGTAGGACTAAAGCCCTGTGGTCTGAACGCTGCAGGTGATGAACGACCTGACTCCACGTCCTCCTTCTGCTCTCGTCTCGGCGCCGTTTCTCTCCAACCAACCTGAGTCCCGAGTAGGAAAAACATGTCAAACCTGCTCTTTGGTGATCTTTCCAACGGCGAAGTAGGAGGCCTGAGGGTTGGAGAAGTAAAGTCCAGACACCGAGGCAGCAGGCGTCATGGCCAGAGACTCAGTCAGAGCGATACCTGCAAACGCGAACACTACATATTAACACTCATAAACACAGGAAATATTAAGAAATTCACTTCATTTTAGTCAGTTTTTTGAGAAATAAGTGGAGTCAAAGGATAAAACGACAGAAAATGGAAATATTCATATGTAGTGGAGTGAAATGTATTTCATGCAGAAAATACCTGATCTTGACTGAAAAATGCGAAATGTAGAGGATAATATTATAATAAATCACTTAGGAAATAGAAGTTGACACAAGAATATTTGTAGGTTTTTAAGTGTTAACACATGATCTACATTAGAGCAGCTCATCTTTAATAAAACAGAACAGATGTCTGGTTTTTTATGGCTTAAATAAGGAGCTCACAGCAAAAACAGATACTGATAATCAAACATCATATTACAGGGTGGGGAAGCAAAATTTACAATGAACATTAGTTGTTTTTTCTCAGGCAGGCACTACGTCATTTGTTTGAAACCAAAACATCTATTGATGTTCATAATCATACCTAACACTATATCCATACCTTTTTCAGAACATACTTTTGCCCAATGAGTTAATCGGAAAGGCAAACGTCAAGAGTGTGTGATTTGCTGATGCACTCGTCACACCAAAGGAGATTTCAAAAATAGTGGAGTGTCCATAAAGACTGTTTATAATGGAAAGAAGAGAATGACTATGAGCAAAACTATTACCAGAAAGTCTGGAAGTGGAGGAAGCAACAAAAAACGTACCAAAGCTTTTATTAAAGCTCTCAAATCCAAAATCCTGAAGGATCCAACCAAATCCATGAGAAAAATGGCAATTGAACTTGAGGTAGACAACAAGAGCGTTAGAAATGCAGTAAAATATGATTTGAAGTTAAAATCTTACACAAGAACACCAAAACACTTGTTGACAACAGCAACAAATCCAACTTTAGCAATTTTTGGGAATCATGTTTATGTCTGCCTTCTAGCCCAGATCTAAACCCTCTGGATTCTGCTGTTTGGGGCGTTTTAGAACATGCTACCAATAGAACATCACACAGCAATGTCCACTTTCTTAAAGATACAATTAAAGAAGGATGGGAGAAGTTGTCACCCGAATATTTGAGGAAGACTTGCACAAGTTTGAGGAAGCGTGTGAAGGCAGTTATTGAGAAGGAAGGAGGACACATAGAATAAAAACATTTTCTATCATGTAAATTTTCTTGTAGCAAATAAATTCTCATGACTTTTCAATAAACTAATTGGTCATACACTGTCTTCATCCCTGCCTCAAAATATTGTAAATTTGCTTCCCCACCCTGCATATCTGCAATATTTACTAAATTACACATTTTACAGCAGCAGAAATTTTCAAAATGTAGCATTTATTAAAAAAAAAGAGAAAAAAAAGAAAAAGCTATTTACACGGTGACGTACCAAAGTATTAATTATCACAATGTTATGACCCCGGGTCATAATTTGTCTACTTATGTTACATGTACACTGTATATATGTGTATTTTTCCGAGTGTTCTCCCCCGTCCTTTAGGTGTGCTGTGTCTGTCTTGTGTGTTTTTGTTTCATGCAGAAAGCTGATTGGTGGATCAAAATTACGCGGGCCCTTTAAAAATGGCTCTGGATCCTCCAGCTCGTGTTTCTTTGCTCCCTGCCAGCTCCCACCTGTGAAGATCCTGTGTGTGTTTGGTCGTCAGTCGTCGTGTGTGCTTTTGTGTCTCTGTAGATTGTAAATAGTTGTAATAGTGTTTTCTTTTGATCAGTCCTGTTTTCTGGTAGGGGAGGGCAGCGCTTTTGTTTCACCTTTTCTCTGTTTTTGGTTCGGGAGTTTAGGTTAGTTTAATGTATTTTATTTCTTGCACTTTGTTTTGGATTAGAGAATGTAGTTTGAACATTGAAGAAGACTTTTGTTTGTTGTTTTAGCCGAGCCCTCCCCTAACCCTCCTTTAGTTATTTAATAATAAACACTGTGAACTTAGTTTTGGACTGGGGTTGTGCTTGGGAGTTGGGAGGGGACAAAAAGAGCACATTATGTACGTCTCGGTAAACCCCTAGGCCGGGACGTAACAACAATATAAGTGAATGTGGCCAAAAAACTAAACAGAAGAAAATCCCTGACTGTCACTGAAAAATGCAAAATAAAGACGATAATAACATGATGAATGTGATAACGGTTTGATGCAGACGGTCCTTGTAAAGCGGTTTTGAAGGTTAACTCGACCACAGATCTGACATTGGTCGTGTGTGAACAGAGACACCGTCATGGAAACACAACCTTCAGCCTCCATCTGGACTGGACTGGATGTGGTCCAGCAGGACCAGACCCCAAGCCCCCCCACCCCCGCCCTCACCCCCACCTCAGGCTGGAGTCTGTCGGTCTAAAGCCCTCCTCTCCAGTCACTATCGGAATCAAACTAGCACAGAAAACACAAATCTGACCAGGCAGAGGAAACATACTGTGTCTGGAATCTATGTGGACAAAAGTATGTGGACACGTTGAATCCAGGCGTTTCTATTCTAACAGGGGTCTGGGATACAAAACAATAATGACTAATGTTAGAATATAGTTTTATATTATGGGATAAATATCATTGCATTGGTTAGTTTGATGGTTTGGAAAGATGGTTTCGAAATCATTTCTCTGAACACTGATTTTGTTTTTTGGTTTTTTTATCCATGACTATGATTTTAAATGTTCTTCCTCTAAATTTCTAAAATATTTTTCATGCTCTGACTGTAAATAATAATTTTATACCACAACTAACCATCTGCTTTCATCAAGAAGAATCTACCATTAAATTTTAAGCAAATGTTGATATTTATAAACATGGACAAAAGTATTGGGACACATCATGTCTACAGCTGTAAGATGTCCTGTTCATGATGATCTGAAATTACAAAAAAAAAAACCCTTCTGGAATAAACCTTTCTTCATTCTGACCTTGTTTGTCAGATTCCAAACAGATCTTTAGTTCAGTTGCTGACAACACAAACTGAACACAAAACAGAGGTGATTAGTGGTTTTAGTGTTTTGGCTGTTTTCAGTCTAAAAACAGAGCTAAGCTAACAAAGCTAAGCTAACAGAGCTATAATGGAAATATCAGCTGATGTAGCTTGTGAAGGTTATAAGACAGTGTTATTTTTATCAGCTGTTAAAATAAGCATCTATGAGTTTGAAGAAGACAACTTGATGAGACCATTTTCTTAAGCAGGTTTGATTTTCTTGTTTTATGGTTTAAATACACTGACATTTTTGCAGTCCATCCTAAAATACTCTGCACTTGATGGAAAAAAATATATACTGTATATATTTAACCTCCTCAGACCCAGCTACGGGTTTTCTGTCCACATTTGTGGACAAGAGTTTGACACTTCATACAAAAAAAAGAAAAGAAACTGTCAATCACAAAGGACATTCCATAAAAATTTTAAAAAACTGCATCTGAAAAAACTGTTGCATCATGATATTTCCAATATAGGCACTGATTTAATAAAAAACAAAAAAGCTTGTACTTTGCTGACATTTCCTGGGTCTCAGGAGGATATAATATGTATATAAATATCAAGTATTTTATCCTCACATTTTAACCCTAAAAGTTGTTTGTATGTGATTCTATTGGTATCTGAACACATCCTGCACTCATTTTGTGTCCATGTTCATTTATTTATCGATATGTATGAACACTACTTCTTGTCACCATCAATTCAGAAAAAATGGCCTAGATTTAATTTAATGTTCCTCCTGAATGTAATTTTTATTAAACAGTTACACATCTTCCACTTAATTAATTTGATGCAGATGAAACAGAGTTAGTTACATGTTCATTAATTAATGCCAGATGATGTGGTGCCTCGTGGACCTCTTACCGGTCTTCTCCTGGATCCCGGCCAGGCTCCACATGGTGGTCTTCTCCGTGTGGTCGGGTTGGCTGGGGTACCCGGCCGCTGGTCTGATGCCTTGGTACCGAACCCGGTGCAGGTCTAAAGTCTGCAGGGCTTCGTCAGCACTGTAACCCCACAGCTCCTTTCGGACCCGGGCATGGAGCCTCCTCAGCGAAGGCCTGGACGACCAGCAGACCCGACTGTTCACCCATGTTCCATAACCTGTTACACACCACCTACGGTAAGACCTACGGTAACTGTCTGTCTACGGCACGGCAAGGTTAAATGGGGAAATTAGGACATGTTATTGTTTGTGGAAAGATTAATTTTTCTACAATTATCAACAAAGTCTGAAGAAATTATAGTTCATTTGATTTTAAAGATGGTTGTGATGTGACATTAAAAACTGTCTATGACATGGCATGTTAAAGGGGCAATTAGTAATTTTTTTGGTGGAAATATAAATTTTTCTACAATTATCAAACAGACTGTGAAGAAATAATAGTTTTTCTGTGATTTTAAAGATGGTTTTGATGTGAATTGGATGTGATTTATTGGCAAAATTTTTATTGATAAAATTGGTTAAAAAAAATTGGTGGAAATATAAATTTTTCTACAATCATCAACAGAACATGAAGGAATGATAGTTTTGATGTGATTTTGATGTGATTAAAAAAAAAAAAAAAAAAAAACTACATGTCTATGACATGGGCATTTTAAAGGGGCAATTGGTACATTTTTTGTTTAATGAAATACTAATTTTTCTACAACTACCAAAAGAATGTGAATAATAATAGTTTTGATGGTTAAAGATGGTTTTCATGGGATTTTGATATTATTTTAAAGACCGTCTATGACACGGGAATTTGATGTGAAGATATAATAGTTTTGATGGTTAAAGATGGTTTTGATGTGATTTATTTAATCTAATCTAATTAATTCATTTTATTGGTTAAAAAGAAAAAAAGTTGGTGGAAATATAACATTTTTCTACAATGCCAAAGAACTGCGAAGAAAATATTAGTTCTGATGTGTATTTAAAGACTCCAGGTACAAAAAGCAAAACCTGAGCTAGCATTACAAAATATTTTTTGTGGGTCAGATATCTGAAAAAATGTGGTTAAAAACAGGATTTGGGATTTCCACTTTTGATTGTGAAACATAAATGGCTTGTAATACCCCAGCTGTGAATTCTAAAGCTTTTTAAAGGTAGCTAGATAGGCCAGACTAAAAATATCCTGCTGGATAATGAGTGTCCCTAAACCTTTGTATGCCACGAGCTAATTTTCTTGAATAATCCCTAATCCAATGGGTCTATATGAGTGGTTTGTGGTCTATATGATGTGGTCTGTGGTCTGTATGATGTAGTCTGTGGTCTATGTGAGCAGGTGGTCTGTGCTGTACCTCTGCCAGCCGGTCTGCCAGGGCTTTGACCATAATGCTGTTGTAGTCGTCTCCCTGATCCTGGAACCGCTGACTGAGCTCCTCCGCTCCGAACACCCCGACTGCAAATACACCGACATAGTCCGCCACGCCACTGTTGACCGGAGGCCACGAAGTCCGACACCGCACAGGTAGGGCTCGGAGCTGGCGCTGTCCTTCTCCGCCTGAAACACACCCACCCCCAGTTTTTGAGTTATTGCTTTTTTTCTACCAGCTTATTGTAATATCTGCAATAAATATCTCGTCCCCTTTCTTGAGCCCATGTGGTATACTTCCTAAATATATAAAAAATTTAAGACCTTTTTAAGACTACTAAAAATAGAATTAATGCCTATTTCACAGCCATACTGGGAAAAATCCATGACTCCTAGAATTTAGGAAATGTATTATTTACATCAGTAGAGAGTGAATATTATATACATACTGGACCGCAAAAGTGAATGTTAAAGTTAGCGATAAGTGGTTCCTAATTTCAGTTTCAAGACTTTTTAAGACCCTGCGGGAATCCAGTAATAAACGATGGAACGTTACCATACTAACACCCTTCTCACAAGTGGAGTAAAAAAATGCTAAATGACATATTTAGCATTTAACATTTGACCCAAAATAATACTAATGCATATTAATCAATGTTGGTGGCAATCACTGACATATGCCATGATGAAAAAATTTTTAAAAATGTAATTTTTATGTAGTATATTGAATATACATTTTTTAAAATGTTTTTTGCAAAAGAAAAAATGGTTTGTTTACATCACAAACATGGCATTTAAAGGATTAGAAAATATGACAGTTATTGAGCTTCGGTATTTTTGTTTGTGGCTCAAATTGATGAAATACAAAAAAATTTGAAAAAGTTAAAACAAACTGTATGAAAAACATTTTGACATTCCTACTGCACTGTGCACCATTTTTATGTAGTGTTTTGAAAAAAATAAAATTTTTTGAGTTGCAAACCGGGAGTTAAAGGGTTAAAAATATGAGGTAATTGAGTATTTGACATTTCTGTTTACAGCTTAAGTTGATAAAATACAACAAATGTGACAAAGTTAAAAACTACATGAAAATTTTGTTGGCATTATTCTACGACTGTGCATATTACGCACACGGTGTTTGGGAAGGAGCTCAGTGGGAAGGATTTTTTTATTATTATTATTATTTTAGTTTATTTCGAATACGCAACAAAACAAATAATCCAACTTAGTCCTTATAAATGGAACAGATTATTAGAAAAACAAAGCAAACAAACAAAAAACACAAACCTATACATATACATGAAAACAAAGTATGACTTCATTTGCATATTCGAAAAGGAGTGGGAGGAAGTATAACTTATTTAGTCCCGCCCCTTCTCCACACAACAGTCCTGTCAGTCATAGTCCAGGGTTAACCCTTCAGGTAAAGACACCGTCCTGTTGGGAGCGCAGGCCTCACCTGTTGCCTCAGGCCGTGGAACACAGCTACAGGCTTAGAGTCTCTGTTCACTCGGACGTCGTCTTTGTACACGTTGATGTCGTCGCCGTCGCTCTGGGCCCGCCAGAACCCCACCAAGCCCCGCCCCTTCAGACTTGAGCTGTCAATCATTCTGTTGAGCAGTCTCTGTGCGTCGTCAAAAACCTTGCCGAGCCTGCAGACCTGCACGAAGCGAACATCACATCACCGTCGGTGTAGTGAAAGTGTTACTGCTGCTGACATCCTGAATGCTAACACAGGTGTCAAAAAATACGGCCGTGGCTAAAACTGGGCCGCCAAAGAGTCCAATCCGGTCCACGGGATGAAATGAGTAAAACGCAAAAATTATACTGCAGATATATGATCGTTTTAGTTCAGGTTTCCACATACAGATCAATATGATCTCAAGTGGATCAGACCAGTTAAATACTATCATAATAACCTATAACAATGACAACTCCAAATATTTGTTTTGTGTTCGTCTAAAATAAGAAAATTACATGAAAATATTCACCTTTACAAACTATTCTTTCACAAAAAAATGTGATAATCTGAACAAAAAAAGTGCAATTGTACCAATATTCTGCCTGTTATTAAATATTTTGTGTACTTGTAGATCCACTGTGATTTGTAAGTTGAAAAGTACATGGTAAATGATAAACTGAGGCAGAATATTGTTAAAATTACACTGATTTTTATTGTAGACATTTCAGGTTGTTCATGTTATTCACAATTTTTAAAGGACAGGTTGTAGATGTAAACATTTTCATTGCTTTCTTTGTCTGTTTTCGACTTGCTGCTAGCTAAACTAATTAGCCTGTTGCGCTCTTGTCCATTTGTTTCCAGTAAGAATCATTTCAGTGTAACACAAAACAATCTTTTACTTGTGTCATTTTGGTGGAAACACGCTGAGGATTTTCAAAGTTCTGGGTAAATGTCAAGTTCCAGCTAATATTTGCGGTGTGCTGATGCTAATGCTAGGTGCATTTCATCATGTAATTTTACTTTTTAAACTGTAAAACAGAGAGAAAAGTTTGTCCTTGTCATTATTTATAGGTTATTATGTTATTATTTTAGTGGTCTGATCCACTTTAAATCATTTCAGTCTGAATGTAGGACCTGAATTAAGGCAAGACACGACAGGTGAATATAGATGTAACCATGAAACTTCCTCAGTTGATTATTTACACAAGTATGAAAAAAAAACGTATTATAAGTTTTTGAAATTTGTAAGTTTAATTATGTAAACTTGGCATTATCTCATTAATATGCGCGATTAAGCATATTTTTTCGGTAGATAGATTTCAACATATTCATGAAGCCAGTTGAAAATTTTTTTTCATTTGTTTACACACAAGATGAAAAAAAAATTACAACGGATTTCAGGATATCTGCTTTCCTTACCTAGGAAATCAAAATCTTTGCTATGTGCTAATGCTAATGCTAGGTGCATTATCATCATGTAATTTTACTTTTTTCACTACAAAACATAGAGAACAGTTTGTACTTGTCATCATTTATAGGTTATTTTGTTATTATTTTACTGCTCTGACCATTTTAAATGATTTAGGTCTTAAATAGGTTTGACAGCCCTGGGGTAAAGCAACACTCACCGACTGTTGTGTCCTTGAAGATCTTGGGGTATCCTCTGTTGGGGTATTTTCCTCGTAGCTGCCACACGTCGAAGAAAGGCTTCCAGTCGATGAAGTCCAGGAGGCTGTTGAGGTCGTAACACTCGAACACACGGGTTCCCATGAACTGAGGACGCACTGATTCACAAACACACAATTTGACTCACGATGCTACAGCCTCCACCTTAAAGCAGTTTACTCTATTTACAGTAGTGGGTAAAAGCTTTTGGACACCCTTAAATTTTACACAATCTCAAATATTATCATAAAATATTTGCTGAAAAATCCTTTTTGTGTTTCAGAAGGTGTAGCTGCATCAGAAACACAAACACCAGCAAATGCAAATGTTTATTTTTGTTTATTATTGACAAAAGAAAATAATTATACTAAGTTCTTGACAGTTTCATTGTGTAATGCATGCGTTTCATAATCTTCTAAAACTTTTGGATCCACGGAACCGCCAGGACACAACGGGAGAACTGGATCCTGCTGTGATCCCACACTAACAAAGTCGGTCTGGTTTTTACTGTGGCCTGGTTCCACAATGTCAGTCCCCAGTCAGACCCGCCTGTTGACGTCCCCCCTCCTCCATGTTAGTCCTGTGTAAAAGTCTTATGCTGCCTTCACATGTTACCAGGAACTGTAAAATTCACAAACATCAGTTCAGTCTTGTGACAAAGTCGATGGTCCATGTCGATGTCAATACAAAACAAATGAGGGCTATTCTATTATAATCTGTGTTACATCAGTAAGCTTAGTCAAGTCATCCAGTAATGTGAATGTGATGAAGTTACACAGTAATGATGTAAAGCCCTGTAAACAAATATATAAGGTAACTGATGAATTCTTATCTGTTACTTGTGATTTCAATACAGAACAAAATGAGGCCCATTATTTTTATTCCTTATCTGTGTATTACACCAGTAAGCTTAGCTCAGCTCCCCATTTTATCAACTCTACTGTTTCTAGAACCTGTGGATTCCAGAGGTCAACGTGCTAGTTAATTAATTAATTAATCAAATAACTAAATAAATGAATAAAAGAATTTAACCCTCTCTGAACCTGAATTGGTGCTTCATTGAGAGAAAAGTTATAGTTTCTGCATGGAAACAGTTTTACCAAGTTCTACTGCACCACTCGGCTCTGTCGTCTTTTCGATGGTTTCTCACCTGGTTTGGGTTCAGAGATCCAGTCGATGTGTAAAGCCTTCTCTCTGGCCTGGGATAGAGTCAGATACCGACGATCCTGAGGCAAAACAGGGAAAAGACAACAGAACCAGTGTCCCTGTACGTTAGCGTCATGTTCTATTTGAATCAGTCCCAGTTGAATGTGTGAGGCTGTCAGGTTCTGTTCTATGTTCCAGTCCTGTGGTCTGGATGCACATCAATCTAACTATAGAAGTGGGCGGGACTTTGACCGGAGGAGAACTCAAGTAATTCAATCACAGTCCATATATGGATTCTATCAGTGATCAATAGGAACTATATTGATATCTTGAACCATTTACATGTCATAAACCATCCAAATATGGACCATTAGAAAGAAAGACACATTTATAATATTTATCAATATTCATTAGAGAGCAGTTATCATAATATAATCCTCTGCATTTTGCTTTTTGATTTTTTTTTTAAACAACAGGTGCAGGTGCAACAGCAGCATTGCACCTGCACGCCCTCCTGTGTTGCAACAGACATCGATGGGACAAACATCGATGGGACACAGGGACACGGGGCAGGGCCAAAATGTGCATTATATAGTAGGATTATATTATATTATATTATATTATATTATATTATATTATATTATATTATATTATATTATTTTAGATTAGATTAATTTCATTGATCCTTTGGACAGAGCTCTGAGGAAATTGAGGATGAAGAATTAAATGAAGTGAGAAATTAATCAAAACAGAGAAAACGGAAGAAAGTGAATTTTTTTTAGCAAAATATATGATTAAATGAACATAAAACAGCTGTCTACAACCACTGTCATTTATCATACTACATGAAAAAATTAGCTTCTCTCTATATTTATTTTTTCCTTATGGTTTATCAGAATTTATCATAATAAAATCCTCTGCATTTAATTTTTTTTTCTTTAGATATTTCCTATATTTAATTCACTGATAAGGTAAAAAAAAAAAATCAGAGTAAATTCAAAGGTTACTATATATTATTTGTAAATAATCTTTAATTTTTTATTCTAATTCTTATTTATATAATACCAAATTTCTTTCTTTTCTCTTCATATTTTTTCACTCGTTTGTGGTTTTTTCTAGCTGTTTTTTTATCTGCATGCTTGTTGTATTTTTTCTGCTGTTAATTGTGAAATTTCCCACGATGGAATAAAGAAAGTCTTACCTTATTTTATCTTATCTTATCCTATTTTATCTATCTTAGCCTGTTTTATCTTATCTTATTTTATCTTATCTTAGCCTATTTTATGTTATACTATTTTATCTCCCTTGGAAAGAGGTTCTTAATCACAACGAGATCTTTTTTCCTGGTTAAATAAAGGTTAAATAAAATTATGTTTTTAAAAAATCGTATCTTATCTTATCTTGAGAAAACTGCTGCTGAACCTCCGTCTTTATTTAGAACTGGTTAAGATTCAAGGATCCAAAGGTGATCTTAAAGAAGGTCAGGGTCCTGTAAGTGGGTCACCGTGGTCCAGATCAGCGGTGGCGTGTGTTCTCAGCCGGTCCTCCTCTATCATACGTCTGTGAGGTGTGTTTACCTTCAGGGAGTCGTAGTGGTCCTGCCTGACCTCCTCGTACTCCTCCTTCAGATCCTCGAAGTACTCGTCCTTCATGACGTCGTCCAGGAGCTGAGAACACTGGAACACATGGGAAGTCCATCACAAACGGGTTTTTATCACACATTTCCACAGTCTAGTCTGATGGTTTAATGATCCCTGTTAAAAAATACAAAACAGCTGATTAACAACCCATAGAAATGCTAATTAGTAGAAAATATTTACTCTCCTGCGAAACACTCATCATGAGGAAAATGTCAACATGTTTAGAAGCTGTGGGGAGTGTGTATTTAAAGCAGGGGTGGAAAACATACGGCACGGGGGCCAAACTGGTCAGTTTGGAGAACAGAATAGAATAGAATAGAATAGAATAGAATAGAATAGAATAGAATAGAATAGACGTTATTGTCATTGTGTTACTCCAGTCAGTGTAGCAATATGAATAATAAAACGCAACATGTCAAAAAATAAGAGAGCAAGCATAAAACCAAAAAAATTTAAATTAAATAAGAAAATAAAATATAAAATTAACAAAGTAAAATAAGAATAGAACTAAAAGTAGAATAAAAAATAAATAAAATAGTTGTAATAGGTGCAATTTACAGTATGACAGCACTAACAATATGTATTTCCTACAAAAATAGTACGTCATTGTGTGAAATGATATGATATTAAACCAATCATTTTAGTTTAGCCCTACTTTGCTCTCAACTGGATTCGACCAGTAAAGGACATAATATTACATATAAATTATAAATATAATAACCTATAAATATAACAACTGCAAATTTTCCTCTCTCTTTTAGTGTCAAAAAGTGAAATTACATTAAAATGTGTAAATGTACTAACTATCCTTTCACAAAAATGTAAATATCATGAACAACCTAAAGTGTCTTAAGAGAAGTAAGTGTAACTATACCAATATTCTGCCTGTTCTTAAATGTTTTGTGTATTTGTAGATCCACTATGATCTGTAAGTTGTAATGTACATGTGTAAATGACAAACTGAGGCAGAATATTGTTAAAAATTAACCTATTAGAGGCAGGAAGAACATGTCGACTCTACATGGTCCTTCTGCACCACCGTGTTATTGAAATTTGCATGTTTTTGTTGTTGTACAGTGTATTTTATCAAAGAAACACTGGTTATGTGATAAATGTGGACATCAGGGCTGAGATAAAGACTCTGTGATGAGGTTGGTGGATGTTCTTACCACCACGACGCTCCTGGAGGCGTCCAGGACGGGAACAACAGAGAAGTGTAGCGAGGGGCAATTTTCACCGCCGTGTGGGTCCTGTCACGATACACAGCAACAAATATGACAACAACCACAAAATACATGAGTTACAACACTGACCAACAACAAAAACAACACAACAAAAACACACACCAGTTCAACACTGGTTTACAGTTTATTATAAATATCTCAGATTAAATACTTTAATAAATTGAACTGAAACAAAAGACCAAAGTGCTACTTGTCTGATGTTTTCAATGTACAGAGTTTTATATATTATAGATTATATATTATGGATTATAGATCATAGATTTAAATTTATAGACTATAGGTCATATTTTATAGATACTGATCACAGATTATGACAATAAATTACAGATTATAATTAACAGATCTCAGATTATGGATCATAGTTACAGATTATAGACAATAGATTACATGATCCAATATTATAGATTATAAATTATAGGTAACGGATTACAGATCATAGTTTATAGATTATAGATCCTACATGATAGACTATAGACCAGGTTATATATCACAGTTTGTAGTAGGGATGCACCGATACCACTTTTTTCCAGGGCCGAGTAAAAGCACATGTACTTACATTTGAGTACTTGCCGATACCAAGTACCGATACGAGTACTTAATAATCCCATTTCAGTTTTTAGTTCCTTTTGTAAATGTGCTTTATTGTCGTTATCATTAGTCTGACTGGAACAAGGTGCTGCTACTGACATTTAATGTGTTGGAATGAGCGTTTCTCAATCAATCCACCAGGGGGCGCCGCTCTGAATTAACCATACTGGACAAATACCACGAAGAAGAGGAAAGTTTTTTGAGAAGAAGATGAAAGTCAGTAATAATAAACATGGAGACGACAGAGGTAACACTAATGTGTTACTAATGTTGCAGCGTTTTTGCTGGTAAGGTTTAACAGCTTAGCTTCAGCAGGAGGAGAAAAGAGAAATGAACGATAAGTTTGGTTTTCACTTCTGCTGGCGGCGGTCCGCACCACTCCATACCTCTATAGTGTTATAAGTAGGGTGGAAACCGGCCCAGCCCTGGTAGTTGTCCTAAATGTGTCAGTAGTTTTTCTCTAACTCACACAGCGGCTCTTTGAACAGATCCTCTACCTCCACGGTTCTCAGTGGTATTCTCTGTCTGGGTACGCATCTGCCAGCACCTGGAAAATGGATGGAATGGTACGCAGAGGGCAGACAGAACGCTGCGTCCGTATCCGTCTGTGTCTGTAACGTTACTTGCACTCAGCGTTACTTTTATCACCGTCATTTATTTTGAAAAACCTCCACACTCTTCACACTCCCACACATTATTCCACCGCCAAGTACCTGCTGCGCTGAACTGTGAATGTCATGCTGTCCTAAGTGGTATCGGTGCGGTTGTATTGGATTACTTTTACAAGTACGAGTACAAGTACACACGCTGAGTATCGGAGTCGATGCCCGATACTAGTATTGGAATTGGTGCATCCCTAGTTTGTAGTCTATGGACCATAGATTACAGATTCTAGACAACAGATTCTAGACCATACAGAATAGACTATTGAGCAGGTTATATATTGTAGTTTGTAGATTATAGATCATGGATTATAGATCCTAGATAATAGATTATAAATCCTAGATAACAGTTTATAGATTATAAATGATAGGTAATGGGTTATAGATCCTAGATAATACATTGTACATTATAGATACATTATACATCATACATTATAGATCATGGATTATAGACTAAAAATCTTAGATTAGATTATTGATCAGATCACTGGTTCACTGTATATTGAAATGTAAATGATTGTTAAAAGTCTGGTTTGATTTTATTCGTCCTCGTTAGTGGAAGCTCCACTGGGTTCATGTCAGTCGTGTGTTGGGTGGTGGGATGTTACTTGGACGTGGTGGCTCCTCCGATCAGCAGAGGAGTGTTCATTCCCAGCCTCTCCATCTCTTTGGCCACGTAGATCATCTCATCCAGAGACGGCGTGATGAGCCCCGACAGGCCGATGATGTCTGCACGAACACACAACCAAGGTTATAATAGTTTGGGATTTTTCATTATAGTTTAGTTTTATTTAGTTTTGACTTTTTTTCTTTCCTCCTATTCAGTTAGTTTTAATTAGTTTTTAGAGCAGGTTTTGCTAGTTTTATTAGTTTTCATTTTTTTTTCTAAATGCTTAGTTTTAGTTTAGTTTTGTCATATCTTTTATCTTCCTCGCCGTCGTATTCAAACTAATCCCAGACAGGACTCTGCTGCTTTCTCCCAACTTTAGCCTCCATGTTTCCAGGTAGAGTGGGGACCAGAAGACGACTGGAAACCACAAGTGACGAGAAGTGACAGACCTTGAAGTGTCGTATGGTGCCACCAGCTGCTCGTGCGAAATAAATCGATTCATATCAATCTGACATTGACAAAGACAAAACGGAGGGAATTTTATCCATAATTTTTTAATACATTTTAGTTAGTTTTGTAAGCACACAATGCAGTTTCACTTATTGTTTTTTTCTTTTAATCATAGTTTTTATTTATTTCAGTCAACGAAAATGTTTTTTCAATTGTAGTTTTTGTCATTTTGTTAGTTTCATTAACAATAATAACCTTGCACACCAGACTAGACTGGATTAGACTAGATTAGACTACACTAGACTACATTAGACTAGATTATATTAGGTTAAACTAGATTAGACTAGATTAGATGAAACTAGATTAAACTAGACTAGATTAGACTAGACTAGATAAAATTAAACTAGATTAGACTAGATTAGATTCAACTAGATAAAACTAGATTAAATTCAACTAGATAAGACTAGACTACATTAGATTAGATTCGACTAGACTAGACCAGACTAGATTTAACTAGACCATACTAGATTAGACTAGACGAGATTAGATCAGAATTTTTTTTTTTGCCATAACACACTGTTTTAAGTATTTATAACATAATGATAATTAATGGCCAGATATTAAAAGTTAAGTTCTCCTTGATAAAAAAGGTGGAAAAGAATGGAAAAAAAGACATTTACAGACACTGTTATTGCAAAAAAATCATAAAGAAATCTGGTCAGTCTGTTATATTGGTAGTCCTTTAAGGGTTAAAATACAGGGTTTTTTTTTTTTTTTCCAGCATTTAACATGTTCTAATCATTAGCACCTTTAGGGTGGACCGTCCTATTATTTTCCTATTATTATTCCCTTACTATTACATAGAGTATCCAGTTTCTCCAAACAGGGACAAGGGCATATCTGAGAAACTGAAATCAGCACAAACACAAAGATGGGATTCTTCAAACCCCCATAAACCCCAGTAACCAGATACTGATGTCCAGGTAAACACAGTCATGGTTGTTCACAGTACCTGCTTTCTGTGCAATAGCTTCTCTGAGGATCTGGTCACATGGAACCATCACACCCAGGTCGATCACTCTGAAAAAACAGGAAACATCAACAGATCTGAGGAGAAAAGACCGCTACACTTCCACAGTTTTACTCTGCGTTTAGTCAAAATGGACTGAAATTTTCTCAAAGAATCAAAAAAACAAAACAAAAAAAAAAAAAAAAAATTTCACAGGGACCTACTGGTATTCAACAAGGGGCATGAACCAATGGAAAAAGACAAAAGTCCAGGCACTCACTTGGTTAGAAAATAAAAAAAGCCTTTATTTCAAAAGGTCCTGTAGATGAGTTCATAGGAACTGGAGTTAAAAACACACCAACGCGTGTTGGCATCTTCTTCAGGGTGAAGAAGGCACATGCCGACGCGCGTTAATACTACTACTACTACTGCTACTACTACTATTACTACTACTACTACTAATAATAATAATAATAACTAGAAGCACTCGGAGAGCATAGACCTCCGCCAAAGCAGATCAGTGCCCCGGATTTGGATGAAAATTTCAGGAAATGTTGATACTGGCACAAGGAACAAATTATTCAATTTTGGTGGTGATCGTGGGTGGGTGGGTCATGGGGGCCCACTGATCTGCCTTGGCAGAGGTCTGCGCTGTCTTTTCTAGAAAAGCACTCGTAGAGCGCTTCTATAGACTCTAAATAAAGACACTGTGTTCAATGTGTCGATCCTAGTGCTTTTTCTAATCCACACTTGGGTTTTTCATCAATCTCAGTCTCATTCCAGGTTTGGTGTGAAACCCATCGTGTCCACTGGTGTTACATACAGAACTTGCACATTTAAACACAAATAAATTATGAGTGATTTTTCAACAGCGGTCATTTTTATGAAACACTCTGCCTTGGATATTTACTTTGATTACCAAAATGTACCTGTGAGAGAATAACGAGATATTCCAAAATATATTGACCGTGTTACATGTGGATTTTTGTATTAAATATTATGTAAAGTAATATAAACGTGTGGTTTATCTGAAAAATAGTTTCCCTTTTATCTCAGTAAATATTTATTTTTAAAATAAACCCAAAGTGCTTCCAAACATGCTTCATAACATTAGTCTACAACTAGTTTGAATTTTTAGCCCCATGTCCTGTTTTTAGGACCAGTTTCATAGAAGCATTCATATACACACTGTACTTACAAGATTTTACAATTTTACCAAACACATATTTTGTTAAATTTGTATTCTATTTTCTGATCTTATTTTTAGTTTCATAATTTTATATTCAGTCTAGTCTTATTTTCTGATGTATGGTTTGCACTGACTGGAGTAGCACTACTAATTTAACTGAACACAATGACAATAAAAGCTATTCTATTCTGTTCTATTCTATTAAAAAAAAAAAAAAGGAAAAAGCTTCTGTCGTTCCATTGTGACTAGGGGTGTAAGAAAATATCAGTTCTGCAATATATTGTGATATTTCCTTTCTCAATACTGTATTGATATTAAAAAGTACTGTATCGATATTTTTAGGTATTTATTCAAATGCAGATATTGTGGATGTCTGATTTTGTTTTTCTTTGTTGTTTATATTTTATTTATTATTATTTTACACTTTTATTAAATAATGTTAGTTCCTTTGTTGGAATTGCATAAAAATAATGTTCTGATGTTAGTTGTGAACTAATAGAATATGAACACTTGAACAGGATCTTAAATTGTAATGTCTGTAAAACAGAATTTAAGTTTGAACACAGGAACAATTTGTGATATAGCATTAGATCCTGTTCAGATCAAATAAAAATGTGTTTAGTATTTGTGCAGATTTCTGGTATAATTCAATTCTTCAAGGAAATAATCATTTAAAAAAAGAAACAAACAAAAAATTGCCTTTTTAACAGTATCATGATATATCGTATCGTGATCCTAGTATTGTGATTTGTATTATATTGCCAGATTCTTGCCAATACACACCCCTAATTGTGACCATAAAATATGTCAAATTAAGTCCAATGTCCTTATAAAAACCCAGCATTCTAAATGCTAAAAGCCTAAACCTCCTCCGTCCTTCACTGGGCTCAGTTCAGATGTGGACATAAACTCATATATTGGGTATTAAAGTCCCGTCACAGGCCACAGAAGCACCATTAACCAGCAGTAACAGTATGTGTCTGGTATCCACGGTCTGGCAGTAAATCGACACCACCACCTCTCTCCCAGAATGCAACAGAGCGCCCGTGGGGGATTAAAAGGCAATCTGAGGTGAAGAGGATAATTCTGTGAACTGTTGAGTGAACTTCCATGACTGAAGCACAGCTGAACATTTAACCTGGAGCAGAGGCTGCAGATACACATCCACAAACAGTGTCTGGATGTGACGGTGGAGGGCGGGAGTCTCTGGAACCCCCACAGGGTCCAACATTCCACTTATCTGTCACACATACAGACGTCCACGGAGGTGCTTTGAGTCGAACATTTTGTTTTGTTTTTGTTTTTTTCATTCAGTGCATGTTATAAAAATAGTTCCAATGTCCCTTTATGTCAGCATCATGTTCTATCTGAATCAACACCAGTTGAATGGATGAGGTTGTCAGGTTCTGTTCTATGTTCCAGTCCTGTGGTCTGGATGCAGATCAATCTAACAATAGAAGTGGGCGGGACTTTCACTGGAGGAGAACTCAACTCATCCAATCACAGTCCATATATGACTACTATCAGTGATCAATAGGAACTATATTGATATCTTGAACCATTTACATGTTATAAACCATCAAAATATAGACCATTAGAAGTGATGGCAAATTTGGAATATTTTGAAAATTCACAATCAAAATTCGAAAATCAAGATTTCTCAAAACTGTGAATAAACCCTACAGATGTTGTCCCCAAGAAACTACATAAACATTTTTTTAGATGAATTGAACCAGTAGTTTCACTGGTGAAGATGTTTGAAGAAATTGCTAATGAAGACGAAGACAGCGCCTTTGCAATATATCAGTGTTTTTCAACCTTGGGGTTGGGACCCCATGTGGGGTCACCTAGAACTCAGATGCAGTAACCTGAAATTTCTAGTCACTGATAAAAATAAAAATAAAACCTTACTAATAACAAATATATGGTGAGTTGACAGAGACAATCCCAATATATAAAAGACATGACAAATTGTGCAGCTGAAACTGCAGCACTGTGGTTCTGTTTATCTGTCAAATGTTCATTGTGGTCGGTTTCAGATGCTGCAGCTCTTTCATAATTCATAGTTTCAGTTCTTGTTTGTTCAGTATTAATTGTCAGCCTTGTAAATCACAGCTGGACTGACTGTATCCTGACCAAGGAAAATAAAATTCTCCCTTTGTGCAGTAATCTACACCTGGCTTTACTGCCTCCGTCCTTAATAGTATACATTATATAGACTAAATGTCCTCTAAAATAAATGTTTATTTGCAACATAGTATCACAAACTATTACATGATCAAAAACAAATGAATTTTAGCAAAAAGAAGTCTATGTTTTGAATGTCTGGAGCGCCAGAAATTTGTGTTATTAAAATGGGGTCATGAGTTTAAAAAGGTTGGAAACCACTTCAATAGATCACAGCTGATGAGCTAAAAAAAAAAAAAAAAAAGGGGTAAAACACATAGATTAGTGGTGTCAAACGTTGAAGGGTTCAATTCAGTCCGTGGGATGAATTTGTGAAATGAAAAAAATGACACTGGAGATATTAATCATTTTAGTTCAGGTTCCTCATTCAGACCAATGTGATCTAAAGTGGATCAGACCAGTAAAACACTAACATAACCTATAAATAATGTAAACCCAAATTGTTCTGTTTGTTTTAGTGCAAAAGGTAAAATGACATGAAAACGTTTACATTTATAAACTATCCTTTCACAAAAATGTCAATAACCTGAACATACATACCAATATTCTGTCTGTTATTAAATATTTTGTGTATTTGTAAATCCACTGTGATCTGTAAGTTATAATGTACATGTGTAAATGATAAAGTGAGGCAGAATATTGTTAAAACTGAACTTATTTTTCATAGTTATTCATGTTTTCACATTTCTTAAAGGATAGTTTGTAGGTGTAAACTTTCTCCTCACGTAATTTCACTTTTTTCACTCTGAAATATAGAGACAAGTTTTCAGTTGACATTATTTATAGGCTTTTATGCTTTTATTTTTGTTTATTTTGTTTAAGATCCCACTGGTCTGAATGTAGCCCCTGACCTAAAATGACAAACCTGCTGCGAACCTTCAAATATTCAATGTCGACAGCTGGTGAAGGCACGTTTTCAGACACTTTCAAGTTGGAAACTGTTAGTGGTCGGCAGGAAAACTACTTTTACCTGAAGTTGTTGCAGCCCAGGACCACACCTACAATGTTCTTTCCGATATCGTGGACGTCCCCCTTGACTGTGGCCAGAACGATGGTGCCCTGATATGGATCCTGCACCAAGAATACGACACGTTATTTAAAGTCACAGGTTTTATGGCTGCTTTAAAATGCACACCGAGGTCAGAAGTAAACCCAGTACATCACATATAACATATTCAATGGGACTGACCACATCCTCGGTTGCCCCTGACGACGCCATCATCTCCTCCCTCTCCTTCTCCATAAATGGAATCAGATATCCCACCGCCTTCTTCATAACTCGGGCCGACTTGATCACCTGTAAACGCACAAATTCATCTGAAAACCTTCAAAAAACAAACGCAAAATATGAGGTGGGAAACGTTTCTGCATCAGTGAATACAGTCATAATAAAACAACAGGTTTATTTCCATCATAGATCTTCAAACGACTGTAATATTTACACATTTACAAGTGTCTGTTTTCAGTTTCTTCTCTCCAAATGAATCTAAATCCAAATTGTTTTGTGAAACCGGTTAAAGAAATGCATTCTCTGAACACACACAACAAACAAAAGCTGCAAAGTCTCATGGTCTTAAACTTTAAATGGAGCCATTTTTGTTCTTCATGCTCAAAAAATAATGAGTAAAAACAGAATAATTAATCTAATTTCCCAGTAGGATCTATTATACCTGTTGTATGTTATTAACACTGGTCTTAATCCTTAGATGCACAAATGTCTGGACCCTCCTCTCTTCTATAAAAGTGTTAAAATGAACGTGTTTTTATGCCACATTTGCTATTTTACCATGTTAAAAATAATCATTTGAAGTATATTTCACACAAAAAATGATTTCACGTTTGTTTAAAATGTTAAAAAAAATGGAAAAAAAAAATCTCAATTTTATTTTATTTTTTTATATTTTGAAAATTTGGAAAATAAAGTGTGTAAAGTATATAAAATACAGCATATAACAATAATAGAACAATGTCAACATCCATTTAGTGAATGAGTCCATTGGTTTTGCTGTAAATGAATCAAAGGTTCCGATGAAATTCGACCCACCTATGGAAGCTTGGGGTAGTAAAACAAAAACTACAATCACATAAAATCTATAAAAAGTAAGTAAAAACTTTAACCCATAAAGACCTGGTGTTAGTTTTGTGTCAGTTCCCAAATGAATTTTTCTCTCTATTTAACTTGTCTTTAACTTTTCTCATGTATTATAATATTATCCTCTGTGTTTTACATTTTTCACTGTAAATTGTGTATTTTCCGATATTTAATTTAGATGTCCATGAAAACTCAGAGTTCATTCAAAGGTTATTAAATCAAAACAGAGAAAAAGTGAAGAAAAAGTGACTTCATCAGCAAAATATGTCATCACCTGAGCAGAAAAACAAGCATCAACAGCCAGTGTCATTTGTTAAACCATGTGAAAAGATTTATATTTATCTCTACATTTAATCTTTATTAAATGATTTATCAGCATTTATCATAATATAATCCTCTGAATTTGGCATTTTTTTTTAGGTATTTTCCTTCATTTAACTTAATAATTTTTTTGTCTTCAAAACAACCATCTAAAACCAGTGCCATTTGTCAAATTACATGAAAAAATTATTTTTTCCCCCTCTACATTTAACCTATCCTAAGTGATTTAACACCACTGAATTGAATTTTGCATTTTTCAGTAAATCTTCTGATATTTAATTTATTGATCATGTAGATGTTCCTTAAAGTTCAGAGTAAATTCAAAGGTTATTAAATCAAAGCAGACAAAAAAAAAAATAGGAAAAAGTGACTTTTTAAACAAAATACATCAGTAATTGAACATTAAACATGTGTCTCCATGCACTGTCTTTGGATTACTGGTGTATCAGTGTTGTAGAAGATGACAGTGTTTCCATGGTGACTACAGAGCCTCTGAATGTCCACGACCATGAAAAGATGACAAAGTGCATTTTACACTAATTATTTCCGTGTATTGATAGGATTAATAGATCAACAGGTATTAAACAGTTTCGATCAGTAGATGCTTTTGGTCACCAGTGGAAGTTTGAGTCTTTATGGGTTAAAGTCTCACCTCTTTTTTTTTTTTTTTTTTTTTTTTTTTGCTGTAAATGAATCAAAGGTTCAGATGTAACTCCATTGTAAATGAATCCAGGTCATTTTGACCCACCTATGGAAGTATGGGGTAGTAAAACAAAAACTACAATTACATAAAAATCTATAAAAGGACAATTTAAAATGTAGCATGATGTCAGTTGTTTTTTGAGGAATACTTGGAATATTAAATAACTTTTCATTACAATTACATTATTCAGATCTGCACTATTCCTTTTAAGCTAAAAGTTTGTGTTTTATCTGCTTTTCTGTTTTATCTGCTTTTCTGTTTTATCTGTTTTATCTATTTATATGATTTTTGTTTGTTTGTTTGTTTGTTTTTCTCATGCCTTCTGCTGTAATGCTTTTAATGTTTTATGTAAAGCACTTTGAATTGTCTTGTACATGAAATGTGCTGTATAAATAAACCTGCCTAAACCTACAAAGATATCGCAAGAAAACAACCTTAGCAGGTCACTTATGCACTAAGGGTTAACTCATGAAGACAGAGTGTTTCTTCTAAAAATAAACACACTGTTAATGTCTGCTTCTCAGCCTTCAATATGATTTATGTTGCATGTTTAAAAATGTTTAGTCCACATGCAAAGGAGGTTTAATATCACACCAGTACTCACACTCAGTATTTTCAGTTTTCATCCACCTCTGCTGCATGGATGGATAAATACATTGAACACAAAGCATGTGAGAAAACCCACTAGATGGCGTTTATGGTGAACATCTGTTTTGTGGCGTGGCCTACCTGTGGCAGGAACATCTTCCCAGCTCCAAACAGATCCCCCACCACCTTCATGCCGTTCATCAGGGGGCCCTCGATGATGTGGAGGGGTCGAGTGTAGCGGTCCACCTGACAACGGCATTCCTCCACATCCTCCACCACGAACTTCTCTATTCCCTGATCCATACCAACACGACAAACAGTGACGAAGACAAATTACAATGCATGCAGGTGGAAAACAGCACTGAGACAATATATGTGCACTTATACTTTCATTATATACTAGACACATTTACACATTTAAACAAACTGAAAAATAACTAGAAAAGCACTTGGAGAGCGCAGACCTCCACCAAGACAGATCAGTTTCCCCCCCATCATCACCAAAATTTAATCATTTGTTCTTTGTGCCAGTATCAGCATTTCCTGAAAATGTCATCCAAATCCATCCATAACTTTTTGAGTTATCTTGCTAACAGACAAACAGACAGACAAACCCTGATGAAAACATAACCTCCACCGTTTCACTTGGTGGAGGTAATAAGGAAAATGAAGCAAAAATGAATAGACAAAAAAAATAAATAAAAAAAATCAACAAAATGAACAAAAATGAGAATAAAAAACTAAATAATCGACAAATTGAATAAAATAATCAACAAACTACACAAAAATTAACAAAATGAACAAAAATGAATACAATATACAACAAACTGAACAAAATAATCCAGCCCTAATCCAATATAATATGATCTACAAAAAATGCAATTTTAAATATTCCAATTGAATCTAATCTAGTCAAATATAATCCAGCCTTAAACTAATCTAATATAATCTAAAAAAACCTGCAATTTTAAATAATCCAATCCAACCTAATCCAGCCCTAAACTAATCTAATCCAATCTAATATAATCTAAATCAGCTGTAATGTTACATAGCCCAGGCTAATCTAATCTAATCTAATCTAATCTAATCCAGCAGTGATCTAATTTTATCTCATCCAGCCCAGATCCAATTCAATTAAATCTAATCTAATCCAGCCCTAATCCAATGTAATATAAAATAAACCAGTCGCAATCTAATATAATCCAATCAATTTAATTTACCGATATTTAATCAAATCCAGCCCTAACACAATCCATTCTAATATAATATGGGGTCGCCTGGAATTTCTAGTAATTGATAAAAATAAAAATAAAAACTTACTAATAAAGAATATATGGTGAGTTGACAGAGACAAAAACAAAACATAAAAGACAAACTGTGAGTCTGAAACTGAAGCGCTGTGGTTCTGTTTATCTGTCAAATGTTCACTGTGGTCAGTTTCAGATGCTGCAGCTCTTTCATAATTCATAGTTTCAGTTCTTGTTTGTTCAGTATTAACTGTCAGCCTTGTAAATCACAGCTGGACTGACTGTACATATCCTGACCCAGGAAAATCCAATTCTCCCTTTGTGCAGTAATGTACACCTGGATTTACTGCCTCCGTCTATAATAATATATATTATATAGCAGGGGTCACCAATCCTGGTCCTCGAGGGCTACTATCCTGCATGTTTTAGATATATCCCCCTTCCAACCCACCTGATTCAAATGATAGGCCTATCATCAGGCTCTGCAGAAGCCTGATAATGACCGTCAGGTGTGCTGGGAGAGGGATACATCTAAAACATGCAGGATAGTAGCCCTCGAGGGCCAGGATTGGTGACCCCTGTTATATAGACTAAATGTCCTCTAAAATTAACCTTTATTTGCAACATAGTATAGCAAACTATTACATGATCAAAAACAAATGAATTTTAGCAAAAAAACCAAAAAAGTCTCCGTTTTGAGTGTCTGGGGTCGCCAGAAATTTGTGATGTTAAAATGGGCTCACAAGTTTAAAACGGTTGGGAACCACTGGTCTAATCTAATCCAATTTAATCCAATCTAATCTAATCTACTCTACTTTAATCTACTCTACTCTACCCTAATTGAATCTACTCTTACCTTGATGAGGGCGTACTCCAGCCTCTCTTCCACACTAGTTTCCCTCCACTCGTCGGTCTGAGCTGCCTTCTTCGCTCCTTTGACGTTGTTCTATGGAGATGATGGTGATCATCATCATCGGTCTACAGTCAAACCCGTTGTACGTTCGTCTCAGTGTTTGTTTTTTTTCGTTGTTGTACCTGTGCGTAGGACAGTAGTTTCTCTGTGGCCTCAGCGTCTCGGTTCCAGATCAGGTTTTCACACAGCAGCAGCAGCTCTTTGTCGATGTCGTCGTACACCGGTAAATTCCCAGCATTCACTATGCCCATGTCCATCCCATCCTGAGGCGGAACAATGACGGGTTCAGCGTTACAGCACAAATAAAAACCAGTTGGACAAAGTGGACAAAAGCCAACATTTATCATCAGTGAGATTTATTGAGTCATCAGGGCTTCCTTATGTGCAAATGTGAGTAAAAATAGAAACAAGTGGTTCCAGTCACAACAAACCCCGCCCCTCACACGTAATATAGTTAATTTTGGCATCAATCCATCTGATGTCATCATGTCTATGCGTGCGCTGATGTCAGCATATCAATTGCCTCTATATATGTGACAAGTTTGAAGTAAATTGAAACAAAATTGATGTTTTCATAGACATGTGAAATTTTGCCCGTTATAAGTAAATGAGAGAAGAAAAAAGATTTTCAAAATTCTTTACAAATTTGAACTTTGACCTACTTTTCCCAAAATGTAATCACATCTATTCTGGACCACTGGCAATCTATAAACCAAATTTGATATGAATTCAACCAATAGTTTTGCTGCTACAGACATTTGAATTTTCGCCCATTATAAATAAATGGGGATTTTTTTTGTTTTTAATTCATGAAAAATTTGAACTTTGACCTACTTTTCCCAAAATGTAATGAGAACTATTCTGGGTCACTGGCAATGTATAAACCCAATTTGATATGAATTCAACCAATAGTTTTGCTGCAACAGACATTTGAAATTTCGCCCATTATAAGTAAATGGGGAAAATTTGTTTTTTAAAAATTCATAAAAAAGTTGAACTTTGACATATTTTTCCCAAAATGTCATCAGATCAATTCTGGGTCACTGGCAATCTATAAACCCAGTTTAGTATGAATTCAACCAATAGTTTTGCTGCTACAGACATTTGAAATTTCCCCCCTTTATAAGTGAATGGGGAAAAAAAAAAGATTTAAAAAAATTCCTAAAAAATTTTAACTTTGACCTACTTTTCCCAAATTGTAATGAGATCTATTCTGGGTCACTGGCAACATATAAACCCAATTTGGTATGAATTCAACCAATAGATTTGTTGCTAGAGTGAAAACAAACAAACAAACTGAACAAAAAACAATAGCCCTTGCCTCCCCTTCGGGCTTAGAGTCTGCTGGTCAGAGTCTGGAACATTAATATTACATAGAAACACCCTTAATAACACCATTAAAAGGTGAATTTGTACTTCTGTAGTCCTTTCCAGCCTCAATGACACTGAAAGCATTTTGTGTTACAAAAGATAAAGGATTAAACCGACAACCTGCTCTACATCCTGATCCACAGATAATGTTAGAAACTATAGAAATGATTGTAAAAACAGTGTGAAATGTTAATTTATGCACATTTTAAAGCCACATTGTGAACTGTGGCAATGGTTTGAACACACTGAAGTGAAGACCATGAAGTAGGTTTTATTGTATGGACCAGACTGACCCCTGCTGGTGAGAGTTCAGTACTACACAGAACCATTATAAACTGAGCATTAAAAAAAGAAAAATTAATTCCAAAGCTGTGGATCAAGGGGAATGTTTTCTTTTTGTGTTTATAAAGCAAATGACAAGTGAAAGATGAAGATAATTTTAACTTTTGACTTCGGGTCTACATCTTGACCCCCATAATCATGACAAAAAAAACCCATAAAAATATCTTAGAATAGGACATTTAAGTAGTAGTTTTGCACTGTTAACATCACATCAGAGTCAGAGTACAATCTGATGTCTGTGCAGTATTTTTCAGGGTTCGTACACATTTTTTAAGGTAAAATTTTAAGGGTCATTTTCAGATTTTTCCAGCAAAGCCCTTTATTTCTGGAGCCAAATACATATCTACAGAAATACATGTACTCAGGATTAGAGGTCAACCAATGCGGGTTTTTCTAAGGCCAATACCAATTTTTTAAAATTTAGTCAGCTGATAGCCGATATCTAGAGCTGATTTTTGAGGCTGATATTTAAGGCCGATTTTTTTTTTAAGCACATTGACCGTAAAATACAATTTAAACACTCAGATAATTAAGATTTTTATGAAGCAAAATAAATTAAATTATTAATACATGTAGAAATAGTACTCTTTTAACATTTATTGAGCTTCTAGTGCTGCCCACACAGATGCCTGATCAAATATCTTATAACATTTTTACTACTGATCAAATATTGGCTTTCAAAAAAATAAATTAAGGCTGATGGCCGATATTGGAAAAAAATCAATGTATCAGCCTGATATATCGGCGTACCTCTAAACTCACAGGGGTCAAACATGCGGCCCGGGGGCCAACTCTGGCCCGCCAAAGGTTCCATTACGACCCACAGGGATGAAAGTGCAAAAATGAACCTCAACAGTCAAGGTTGTCCAAATCATTTTGGTTCAGGTTCCACATACAGACCAATGTAAAGTAAAAAGTAAAAAATAACAACACAATAACCCATAAATAATGACAACTACTGTACAAATTTTCTTTGTGAAAAATTACGTGGAAAAAATTTAAGTGAAAAAAATCAGATTACACTGTGAAAATATTTACAAAACTATTCTTTCGCAATAAAATGCAAATAAATGCATAAATAAAAACAAAGATGAACAACCTGAAATGTGCAATTTTAACAATATTCTGCCTGTTATTAAATGTTTTGTGCATTTATGGATCCACTGTGATCTGTAGTTGTGTTAATAATAAGAGATGTAATATTGTAGAAATTGTTCAAATTTTAGTTCCAAACCCCTAAAATTTTAACAATATTCTGCCTGTTATCAAATGTTTATGTAACACTGTGTGTAATCTACATGTATAAATAATAAGTCGAGGCATAATATTGTTAAAATTGCGCTAATTTCTCAAATGAAATTTCTGTTTTTTCAGGTTATTCGCACATTTTTTATAAAATGTAATTAGTTTCATAGTTTCATTGTTTTGTTTTTTTTTGTAGTAAAACAAAATGAAAAACTTTGATTTGTCATTATTTATAGGTTATTAAGTCATTATTCTACTGGTCTGGCCCGCTTGAGATCAAATTGGGCTAAATATGGAACTGAACCTAAATGAGTTTGACACCCCTGCTGTAACTCATATAAACCCTGATTGTTGGTGTTAGCTGTGATCTGTGTGAAGAAGAGGCAGTTAGTTGTGTGTTTACCTTGATGGCGTGGTAGAGAAACGCTCCGTGCATGGCCTCTCGTATGGCCTCCATTCCTCTGAAGGCGAAGGAAAGGTTGGACAGACCTCCGCTCACTCTGGCTCTGGGTAATGTCTCCTACATAAACACAAGCACACAACTATGAACAGACTGTATACGACAAACCAACAGGGATCATGTACAGTCCACAGTAAAAGTCCTCGTCCAACATGAGGTTTGTTTATTTAGTAAAGTTTGAACGTCCACATATGCATTTGTGTCTGTATTTAGATCCAAAGTAACGTATGTGAAGTATGAACAACACGAAAAACAGAAGATTTAAGGAAAAAAAACTGCTGGTCGTATTTAGTGTGACCTCCCTTTGCATTTAACACGTCTTTAACCCTTTAGTTCAGACAATATGAGATTTATGGCATTAAACAAATTTAACAATAAAAAGCAAAAGGAAGCAAAAATGAATAAAATAATCAACAAATTAAATAATAATGAACAAAATAAACAAAATAATAGACAAAATGCACAACATAAACAACTAAATGAATAAAATAATTAAAAATATGGGTAAAAAAAATGAATAAAATAATCAAGAAAATGGATAAGAATGCCCAAAATAACCAACAAAATGAACAAAATAATAAAAGCCTTAAACAAAAAATAAACAAAATAATTTTAAAAATGTGATAAAAATGAAGAAAATAATCAATAAAATGAACAAATAATCACAAAATGAGTAAAAAATGTTTTTTAAAATTACAGAAAATGAAGTAAATAATCAATAAAATGAACCAAATTTTATTCACAAAATTAATAAAATAATTCAATAATAAAAACCTCAAACAAAAAAAATTAACCAAAAAATGAACAAAATAATACAAACCTTAAATAAAAAATGAACAAAGCAATCAACAAATTGAAACAAAAACTGAACAAAACAAACAAAATAATTGACATGAACAAAAATGAATCACACAGTGTAAGAAACAGGAAAATAAGCACAAATGAACAAAAAAATACAAACCTTAAACAAAAAAGGAACAAAGTAATCAACAAATTGAACAAAACTGAACAAAGTAAACAAAATAATCGACAAAATGAACAAAAAAAAATCACAAAATGTATGATATAATAAAGAACATGAGTAAAAATGAACAAAAAAATCAACTAAATGAACAAAATAATACAAACCTTCACTAAAAAATGAACAAAGTAATCAACAAATTGAACAAAACTGAACAAAATAATTGACAAAATGAACAAATGAATCACAAAATTTAAGAAATAATAAAGAAAATGAGTAAAAATGAACTAAATAATCAACAAAATGAACAAAAATGATCAAAATAACCAGGTTTTATTCAACACGTCAGATGTTTCTAATTGTTTGTGTTCATCTAGAAGTGGCTTTAACAGCATCTAAAATTTGAGACTAATCAAGTTTTAGTTTTTTTTTTTTTTTTTACAACAGACTGAAGTCATTGGCAGCAGAAACAGAAGCATAAAAACAGCCTAAATATGAGCTGGATTTAAGGGAATCTGATTAATTAAATAATTAAGAAGAAGAAGCGTAAAGTGTGAGAAAAGATGCATCTGTACATGAATAAAACATCAGAACTGGTTAAACTCATGTCTAAGTCCAACTGGTTGAACTTAGTTTTTGTGTCTGACCTTGATGAGTTTTGTGGCTCTGATGAAATTGACGGCGTAGTCGTTGTGTTCGTCCATGCCGGTGCCGATGGTGAGGATGTTGGGGTCAAAGATGATGTCGTTGGGGTCAAATCCCACTTTACTGACCAGTAGTTTATAGGCTCGAGTGCAGATCTCCACTTTACGGTCCGTGTCTGTGGCCTGAGGAGAATCAACCAGGTTATTTTTATATGTGTGTTTGTCTGATTTAATGTTTCTACACATATGTGATCCACATCTGATTTCTGGACACATGGGACACAGACTACTTTCATATGTGATACATGTCTGAAGTTCGTCAGTGCCACTTCAGTCTGAAATGAAACAAACACCACAATTCTCTGCTGGAGGAAAAAAGGCTCTAAAATACTCAAAAATACATGCTATTATACACTTATATACACAACTAACTCTTTCATGCACGAATTATGAGAACCTTAATCAAAATTTTTTCCTGACTGTTTTTATTCCTCTTTAGGCATGAAAAAAACAATGCGATTGAAAATTTTCTTCTGAAAAATAAATAAAAAATAAATAAATAAAAATTATTTAAAAATAAAAAAAAAATACATACAAAAAATAATACTGAAAAAAAAATTCTTATGAACCTATTTTTCATGAAGTTACAAAAACGTCCACTCAGCTGGACACCACACGTTTAATTTTTGACGCACAGAAACATGTATTTACTGATAAACTGTGTGAAAACTATGGAGAGGGCTTGTGATTCTGGGGGTTTATGCTCAGGAGAAATCTACATAATGTTACCTATTCATGTCAGAAAAGATATGTAGTGTCTTAAAACTTTAATAAAGTTATGTGTAAAAAAAAAAAAAAAAAAAACAACAACAAAAAGAACAACAAAATCCATGAATATACAAGAGAACAGCTGTAGAAGAGCTGTCCACTGGAGTGACCACTGTGCATGAAAGGGTTAAAATGCTCAGTCACATTAAAATACACAAAAAGCATGTTAAAATACAAAACAATATGATAAAATACACAAAAAAATATGGTGAAACACTAAAATACACACAAAATATGCTTAAATACACAAAAACATGCTAAAATAAACTAAAACATGCTAAACTACATTAAAATATGATAAAATGCACAAAATACAACTTGAATCTGAAATGCTCTAAAACATAAAGAAAAAATGCTAAAATACACAAATAATATGCTCAATCTCATTAACGTACGCATAAAAAATGTACTACAATACACTAAAACATTCTAAAATACATAAAAATATGCAAAATACACATAAAACATACTAAAATACCCAAAAACATGTTACAGTAAACTAAAACATGCTAAATATGATCAAATAAAAATGTGAATTACGTCTGAAACGCAACAAACATCACTATTCTGCGCTAGAGGAAAAAATGCTCTAAACATGTGTAAAAAAAAAAAACCCAAAAAACAAAAAACTAAAATACACTCAAGTACACGAAACAATACTCTGTCACACTAAAATACAGACTATACACAAAAATATTATAAAATACACAAAAAATAGATCAAACATATGGTTAAAAACACAGTAAAATACACTTAAAATATGCTAAAATACACAAAAAAAATCACTACCTGGACATTATAACAAGAGAAGAAGAGTTTTAAAAGAAACATGGTCCGGTATGTGTGGACACACCAGGAAACCCAATCATTTTTTAATTTAGTACGAGATCGAGGGGTAATATATAATAATAATGAATATATCTGTAAATCAACACCATGTTTACGTTCGTTGCCATGTTTATGGAATGACTTCTCGTGTCATCTCGCGATAATAAATAAACAAATCATCGCATTTGTTGTTTGATGGAAAAACCGATATTAAGCACTTGTGTTTTTTCAACATTTAGTGAACATAGGTGACGTTTTGCGCAGATGTCCAATGGAAAAGTGACTAGTGAGTACACCCTGGTGTTTTGTGTGCGTTTGTTTGGTCACCTGCCCCTCCTCGTCGAACGCCATCACCACCACGGCGGCTCCGTAGCGCTTCACCGTGGCGGCTCTGACCAGGAACTCCTGCTCGCCTTCCTTCAGACTGATGCTGTTGACGATGCATTTGCCCTGGCAGCATCTCAGACCGGCCTCGATCACGGCGAAGTTGGATGAGTCGATGCACAGAGGAACCTGAGGGTGAAAGAGGGGAGGGTCCTGAAGGGTCCACGGGCAGCGTTTATGCAGATATCCACCAATCACCAGCCAGGACACAACTACACCTCACTATCTGCTCCACTTTTCCGTCTCTTACCCGTGCAATGTCTGGCTCCGATGCGATGAAGTTGCAGAACCGCGCCATGGCAACGGGCCCCTCCAGCATCCCCTCATCCATGTTGATGTCCAGCACCTGAGCCCCCATCTCCACCTGGGCTTTAGCAATGCTTAAGGCGTCCTGGGGGGGGGGACCAACACATGCACATTAGAATGGAGGGGAGGGGAGGGGAGGGGAGGGGAGGGGAGGGGAGGGGAGGGGAGGAGAGGAGAGGAGAGGAGAGGAGAGGAGAGGAGAGGAGAGGAGAGGAGAGGAGAGGAGAGGAGAGGAGAGGAGAGGAGAGAAGAGAAGAGAAGAGAAGAGAAGAGAAGAGAAGAGAAGAGAAGAGAAGAGAAGAGAAGAGAAGAGAAGAGAAGAGAAGAGAAGAGAAGAGAAGAGAAGAGAAGAGAAGAGAAGAGAGTAAAGTAGAATAGAATAGAATAGAATAGAAGGCAATAAAATAGAAGAGAAAAGAATAGAATAGAAGAAAGTAAAATATAATAGAAGACTAGAGAAGAGAACAGAACAGAATAATATAGAACAGAAAAAAGTAGAACAGAACAGAATAAGATAGAATAGAAAAGAATAAAGTAAAACAGAATAGAATAGAATAGAATAGAATAGAAGAAAGCAAAATATAATAGAAGACTAGAGAAGAGAACAGAACAGAATAATATAGAACAGAAAAAAGTAGAACAGAACAGAATAAGATAGAATAGAAAAGAATAAAGTAAAACAGAATAGAATAGAATAGAATAGAATAGAATAGAAAAATACAGTGAAGAACATAACAGAATAGAAGAGGAGAAGAGAAGAGAAGAGAAGAGAAGAGAAGAGAAGAGAAGAGAAGAGAATAGAAGAGAAGAGAAGAGAAGAGAAGAGAAGAGAAGAGAAGAGAAGAGAAGAGAAGAGAAGAGAAGAGAAGAGAAGAGAAGAGAAGAGAAGGCACTGAAATGGAAGAAAAAAGAATAGAATAGAATAGAGGAAAGTAAAGTAGAATAGAATAGAATAGAATAGAATAGAACAGAACAGAAAAAAGTAGAACAGAACAGAATAAAATAGAACAAAGTAGAATAGAATAAAATAACAGAATAGAAAAATACAGTGTAGAATAGAAAAATATAGAATAGAATAGAATAGAATAGAATAGAATAGAATAGAATAGAATAGAATAGAATAGAATAGAGCAGCAACTGACGAAAAACTGACTTTGTCTTCAAAACAAATATCTACAACCAATGTCACTGATTAAACTACATGAAAAAATTAATTTCTCGCCACATATAACCTTTACAAAATGATTTATCAGCATTTATCATAATATAATCCTCTGTGTTTTTTTTAGGTGTTTCCTTATATTTAACTCACTGATCAGGTAAAATATCAGAGTAATTCAAGGATTAGTCCATTAAAACAGAGAAAACTGAAGAAAAAGTGACTTCTTCATCAAAATCCCTCATTAACTGAACATAAACCCAGTGTGTCCATCCACTGTCACTGATCCAGCTCCATGGGTTTTACTGGTGAATCGATGTTGGAGAAGATGACGGTGTTTCCACGGTAACTACGGAGCCTCTGAACGTCCAAATGGGTCATATCTGATGACCATGAAAAGATGCAGAACTGCATTTTATACCAATTATTGACATGTACTGATAGGATTAATGGATCACCATGTATTAAACCGTTTAGACCAGTAGATGTTTTTGGACGGTGGTGGATGTTTGGGTCTTTATGGGTTAAAGTCTCACCTCATAATTTCCTGCCATGATTAGTTTGGCGAACTTGCGTGACCCGGCCACGTTGCAGCGCTCGCCGATGTTTACAAAGTTGGTGTAAGGGCCGATTCTGAAGGGCTCCAGACCTGCCAAGCACACATCAGAATCAGAATACTTTATTAATCCCAGGGGAAAGTATTGTTACAGTTGGTCTGTGCAAGTTTAATTAAAGTAGCAGGAAAGAAGTTATCAATATTACAAAAATATATGTATATTCATATCCACTATATGGACAAAAGTATGTGGACACGTTGAATTCAGGTGTTTTTTTTTCTAACAAAACAATAATGACTAATGTCATAATATCGTTTTATATTGGGATAAATATCATTACAGTTGGTTAGTTTGGTTTAAATTATCTTTTCAGAGATGGGTTTTTACTTAATTTCTGTCAACATTTTTTGTTTTTAATCAATGACTATGATTTTAAATGTTCTTCCTCTAAATTTCTAAAATATTTTTCCTGCTCTGACTGTAAATAATAATTTTCTACCACAACTAACCATCTACTTCAGGCATTGCTTTTCAAACAGGGTCCGGGCTACAAAACAATAATGACTAATGTTTCAATATATTGGGATAAATATTATTGCGTTAGTTAGTTTGGGTTAAATTGTTTCCTTTGTTTACAAAATGCTGCAGACATGGTTTGGACTTAATTTCTCTGATCACTGATTTTCTTTTTTGTTTTTTTTATCCATGACTATGATTTTCAACGTTTTACCTCTTAATTTCTAAAATATTTTTCCTGCTCTAACTGTAAATAATAATTTTCTACCACAACTAACCATCTACTTTCATCATATCTCACTGAGGAAGACAAATCTACCATTAAACTTTAAGGAAATATTAATGTTTTTATCTCAGATCATCATGAACAGGACATCTGACAGTTGTAGAAATGATGTGTCCCGATATTTATGTCCATATAGTTTATAAACACCATTTATCCCAATATAAAACTATATTATGTCATTTGTCATTATTATTTTATATCCCAGACCCCTGTTAGAAAAGAAACACCTGAACTCAAAGTGTCCACATACTTTTGTCCATATCATGTAAGTCGTCATTTGTTAACTGACAAACCTGGATCTCATGCAACTTCTATTTTGACGTTTTCCAATAAAGTTTTCATTTTCTAGAAATATTGACGTTTATAAACTATATGGACATAAATATTGGGACACATCATGTCTATACCCTGTTCATGCTGAAAAAGTCAGGTGGAAAAGTTGGCGTTGGTACCTGCGAGTTGTAGGTAGTCCTCATAGACCTCAGTGGGCGGAGCTCTGGGCGGACTCTGTCTGACGGCCTCAGATATGGCTCTGCAGGAACAGGAAGTCGACGGTTTAATCAAAGCATTAAATACATATCATGTGGTTTGTGCTGGTGAACGTGACGCCTACCTGATGTGTGCCGGCGTCGTCCCACAGCAGCCTCCGACTACATTCACCAGTCCGTCTGTGGCGAACTCCTACAAACACAACACCCACAGCTAAAACCACGTCAGTTGGTAAACACACTCGCTAGTTCTACCCGATAACTCGACCACAACTACCAACAGCACAAATGAAAAGTTCAACAAGACTTAAATGTGGCTAAATTACTCTAAAGCTGTGGTGTCAAACTCATTTTAGTTCAAGGGCCACATACAGCCTAATATGATATAAAGTGGGTAAACCAGTGGGCCGGACCAGTAAAATAATATAAATCAGGGGTGTCAAACATGCGGCCCGGGGACCAAATGCAGCCCGCCAAAGGGTCCAGTTTGGCCCCTGGGATGTTTTTGCAAAGTGCAAAAATTCCACAGTCTTGAATTGAATAAAGCAAAAAAAAAAAATCAAGCTTGAATTAAGGAAAAAATCTTGAATTAAGCCAAAAAAATCTTCTATTAAGTTAAAAAAAATCTTCAATTAAGCCAAAAAAAAAATCTTCAAATAAGTAAAAAAAATCTTCAATTAAGCCAAAAAAAACCCCTCAAATTTAGCAAAAAATCTTCAATTAAGCCAAAAAAATCTCAAATTTAGCAAAAAATCTTCAATTAAGCCAAAAAAATCTCAATTACGTAAAAAAAAAATCTTGAATTAAGCCAAAAAAAATCTTCAATTAAGTAAAAAAGTCTTGAATTAAGCAAAACAAAACAAAACAATCTTCAATTTAGTAAAAAAAATCTTGAATTAAGCCAAAAACATCTAGAATTAACTTAATTTTTTTTGTTTTAGTGCAATAAATAACATTAAATTATGAAAATATTTACATTTACAAACTATCCTGAAACAAGAAAATGTGAATAACCTGAACAAATATGAACAACTTGAAATGTCTAAAGAAAATTCAGCCCAATTTCAACTCTTTTCTGCCTGTTCCTCTGTGTTTAGTGTCTTTGTAAATCTGATCCATAATGCACATGGACAAATGATAAGTTCATGAATAATATTGTTAAAATTGCACTACATTTTCTTATGTTTAATTTAAATTTCAGTTTTTTCAAGGTTTTTTTTTTTTTTTGGATAGTTTATAAAAGTAAGTATTTTCATAATTTAATGGGGTTTTTTTTTACACTAAAACAAAGAGAAAAATTTGGAGTTGTCATTATTTATAAATTATTATGTTATTATTTTTCTGGTCCGGCCCACTGCAGATCAAATTTAGCTGAATATGGCCCCTGAACTAAAATGAGTTTGACACCCCCGATATAAATAATAGGATAAGAACTTATAAATAATGCCAACTCCAAAGTTTTGTCTATGTTTTTGACTGAAAAAGAAAAATTCTGTAATGAAACTGTTTACATCTACGAACTGTACTTGAACATAACATGAACAAATATGAACAACCTGAAAATTCTTTAGAAAAATAAGTGCAATGTTAACAATATTACACCTTAGTTAATCATTTATTCATGTTCATCACAACTTACAGATCACAGTGGATCTACAAATACACAAAACATTTAATAACAGCCAGAATATCGTTAAAATTCCACATACTTCTCTTAAGACATTTCAGGTTATTCACATTATTGTAAAAGGCTAGTCTGTAGATGTTATTATTTTTTTTTTTTTTTACACTTAAACAAAGAGGAAAATGTATGGTTTTCATTAGTTATAGGCTATTATGATAGTATTTTACTGGTCTGACCTAAAATGATTTTAACATCCTTGACTGTTAATATCTTCAATGTGATTTTTGCATTTCACAAATTCATCCCAGGGGCCAGATTGGACCCTTTGGCGGGCCGGTTTTGGCCCCCGGGCCGCTTGTTTGACACCTGTGCTCTAAAGTATAGAAAAAACACTTTAAAATAGCTTAAATGGACTAAAAGTTGGTAAAATCAGTATAAAAGATAGTAAAACTAAACAAAACTAACTGTTATAAACTGAACTGTTCCTTTATGAGTCCAACCTTGAGATTGGATGCTGTTACATCTGGTGTTTCATCGTAGCCTCCGAATGTGTTGGGTAAACCTAAATAAAAAATAAAACAAATACAAAAAAGTAAAATAATGAAAACAACCACTCATAAGTGATATCATTACAACATCCTGACAGATCGGACACAAGAGGAAACATGACGTCAACTATTTTTGTGGCGAGATCCAAACAAAGTTTTTTCTACAACGAAACTGTCCTTGATTCATCACTATTTATATATTATTATTTATATTACCCTCTGCTTTTTTTTGGTGAAAATCTGAGATTTTTCTATATTTAACCCTATATTGCCAAACCAATCATATTTGATACACAAATTTTGAAGCCCTCTTCATGATCAGTATGATATTTTCTTCTTGAAAAACCTGATGTATACAATTAGATACATGCAATACACAGATAATCCACCAGGGGGGAGGAGTTCATTCACCAGAGGCCTTTCTAATGACACGACAAGCCCAATCCAATCCAACTTTATTTGTAAAGCACTTAAAAACAACCACAGTGGACCAAAGTGCTGTACAGAAAAATAAACAAAAACCAAAATAACAGAGTAAAAAACAAGAATAGATTAAAAAACATAGAACAACTGTTAAAATAAAATTAAAAATTTAAAAATTTAAAAATAAATAAAAATACAGAAGAATAGATAAAACTTAAAAGAAGAATAACAAGAATAAGACTGTCATTAATGAGAAAGGAGGCAGAACTTTGACAATTTTGAAAAGGAATTACCAATTTATTAGACATGTTTGTGTTATATTATGTTTTTGTTCATTCAAAAATAATAATATTTGAGCATTGAGACCTGATGTATTAAATACGATACATAACTGAAAATCATACATGTTTGAAAAACATTTTTTTGGTTGTTCAGAAGGACCAATAAAGGCTCCAGGTTCAAAGAACTGGAATTTTCTGTCAATGATTTAATGGTTCAGGCTTTACAGAATTCATTTACTGATCATGTAGATGTTCAGAGTAAATTCAAAGGTTATTTTATCAAAACAGAGAACACTGAAGAAAAAATGACTTTTTCAGCAAAAATATTTTATATATAAAATAATATACAGGATATTTTCCTGTTTAATTTACTGATCAGGTAGAATATCAGAATAAACTCAAGGATTATTACTGAGAAAATTTAGAAAAAGTGAGTTTTCATCTTGAAAACAAACATCTACTACATGAAATAAGTAATTACTTTCCTTCATTTAACCATTCCTAAATGGCTTATCACCATTTCTTTAAATATTACCCTTTAAATTATGTATTTTTCAGTGAAAATCTGGTGTTTTTCCACATTTAAGGCACTGATCATGTAGACGATCATAAAACATAATAATTCAACAACATAAACATAAATATTTCTGGGTTATTGTGTTATTATGTTACTGGTGCAGTCAAGTTGAGATCATACTGGTCTGAATGTGGAACCTGAACTGAAATGAGTTTGATGAATCTGTGTATCATTCGTTCTTTACATATTCAATTGAGAATCCACAATCGGAAAACGAAAGAATTACTAATTATTTCATTACTAGGGGCACTGTACCTGTGGTGCCATTGTATGATAGCGCCCTCCCGTAGTGCAACAGCGGCATTGCACCTGTACGCCCTCCCGTGCTGCAACATTGGGACATGCGTCAGAAAAACACGAACCGGACACACACACGCCGGACACAGAACGTCCATTATAGTAGGATTCATGTACAAATCAAAAAATGAGTTGTTTTTCATTCTGTTGATTGTACACACAAATTAAAAACTGGAAATAAGCAAATGAATCAAATGTAGGGTTCCATGTTGACATTTTTGATATCCGATTTGGTATGACCCGGAAGTTACTGACTTCTTGGTGTGTTGATCTGGACAGTCGTGAGTTTGCTAGTATTCTGTCTAATGCATTCTGCGATAATGGAGAATTTCGTGTTATTCAGAGGCAGCAAACGCATTACTCTGGAGGACGACATGACAACTGAAAAAATGGTCAGGATCCTCCAGGTATTGTTTTGTTTAATACAGTGCATCCATGGTCGACAATCTAAGTAGAAGACACTTCACGAAACACACGAAGAAGTCGGTAACTTCCGGGTCATACCAAATCGGATATCAAAAATGTCAACATGAAACCCCACATTTGGTCCATTTGCTTATTTCCAATGTTTAACTTGTGCATACAATGAAAAGAATGAGAAACAACTCATTTGCTGATTTTTGATTTGTACATGAATAATGAAATAACGAGTCGTTTTTTCATTTTCCGATTGTGGATTCTCAATTGAATATGGAAAAAACGAATGATTCACAGATTTTGTTGCCTGGTTTAAGTTTTTTTGTGTCGTTACCTGCGTTGGGGTAACACAGAATAAAAGCCGTGGTGCATTTTCCGATGGCCTCGATGAAGGGCCTCATCTCCGTGGCTCCTAAAGCGCAGTTCAGACCGATACTGAAATGAAACCCCGACCCATGAGTCCAACCAGGTTCAGAGTCCAGACCAGGACCGCTCATACTGTGTCGTTACCGTGGCGAACGTCAACTCACCACAGAGGTTTAGCGTGAGACACACTGACCACGAAGGCCTCGCCCGTCTGACCCGACAGAGTCCGTCCACTTCGGTCCACGATGGTCCCTGAGATCTGGAGCACATCTTCATTATGCACACTATAGAAACAGTAGAACCTGGCAGTACTGGTGCTCTGGAGGGTTTATGTGTGGAAATACCACCACCGTACGAGCAAATTAAGTACAGGTCCAACCGCTGCTTTTTTTAATGACAATGGTCTGGCGCATTTTCAGAGCATTTTAAAAAGCAGAACAAAGCAGGTTTCTCTGGAGAGGTTTATAATAAAACCACCTGTGAGACACTGAGGCCAGAAAAAACAAATCAAGTGAAAAGAGAGAAAACGCCAGAAATTCTACCTGACGTTTTACTGAAAGGAGATTCTACTCCTGAGAAAATAATTATTTTCTGTCCAACTGCACTTTTTCAGCTTTAAAAAAAAAAGTGATTTTTGGGTAGTTTGGGTTTTTTTTTTGCATAGTTTGGATGGTTTTTGAGTAGTTTTTTGATAGTTTTTGGGCAGTTTCTGGGTGGTTTTCGGGTAGTTTTTTTGGGCAGTTTCTGGGTGTTTTTTGGGTAGTTTTTAGGTGTTTTTTGGGTGGTATTTAGGTGTGTTTTCGGGTAGTTTTTTGGGCAGTTTTTGGGTGTTTTTTGGGTAGTTTTTAGGTGTTTTCTGGGCAGTTTCTGGGTGTTTTTTGGGTGGTTTTCTGCTGTATTTTGGGTGTATTTTGGGTAGTTTTTGGGTGTATTTTGGGTAGTTTTTAGGCATTTTTGGGTGTTTTTGGGTAGTTTTTAGGTGTTTTTTTGGGTAGTTTTGGGGTGTTTTTTGGGTAGTTTTTAGGTGTTTTTTTGGTAGTTTTTTGGTAGTTTTTGGGTGATTTTTGGGTTATTTTGGGGTTACTTTTAGGTGGTTTTTAGGTGTTTTTTGAGTGGTTTTGGACTGTTTTTTGGGTTATTTGTTGTTTTGGGGCCGTTTTTGATTGTTTTTAGGATGTTTTTGGGTAGGGGTTTTTTTGTGTTTTTTGGGTTGTTTTAGGGTAGTATTTGGATAACTTTTGAGTGTTTTTTGGATGATTTTAGGGTGGTTTTTGGGTAATTTTTTGTGTGGTTTTTGAATGGTTTTTGGGGTTGTTTTAGGGTAGTTTTTGGATAATTTTTGAGTGGTTTTATTGGCGATTTTTGGGTGGTTTTGGGGTAATTTTTTGAGTGGTTTTTGAATGGTTTTTTGATTGTTTTAGGGTTGTTTTTGGGTCATTTTTGAGTGGTGTTTGGGGGCTGGAATGGACTAATTATACTTCAGTTCATTTCAATGGGGAAACTGATTCATGAAAAGAGCAAATTGCAAAACAAGTACAGTCATGGAAGGATTTAAACTGGTACTGCGAGGTTCCACTATACAGATAAAACATGTAAACAACTGGTCAGAATTCCTCTGTTAGATCATGTTGTTTAATGCCTTGTCCAAAATAATGTGGATATTTTTACAAAACAGACATTTTCTCTCTCTGTTTGCTCCTCTTGTCAACATTTAAAGGGGGATTTTTAACACAGGGATAAACTTACAAATATGGGTTTCCTTTGGTAGCTCTTCTCAAACAGCAGGTCGATGGCGAACAGTGCAGCCTGGAATGAGAACAAGAGGTCATGACATTAAAATCTGAAAATCTGCTTCTGTAGACATGAAAAAATGAGCCTACAGTACACATGTACAGTATATATGAAAGAATGTAAAATGTGTGTAAATATCTGTATAAACCCAATATATACACATCAGAGGAAGTTATTAAAAGCAATAAATAAATAAGAAAAAAAAAAGAAAAAGAAAATCTGTTTCTGTAACTTCAACTCCAACCAACAGATCACAACTATTCCCAGATCCTGTTGAAGCATAATACTGTAGAAATTATTATTATTTTAGATCCCACTTCCAAAATTTTAACAATACAACTTCTTTTCCCAAACATCTGTGTAACATTGTGTGTAATGCACATGTATGAATGATAAGTTGAGGTATAATTTTGTCAAAAATTGCACTTATTTTTCTTAAGAAATTTACATTTTTTCAGGTTATTCACATCTTTTTTGTTTGGATAGCTTGTAAATGTAAATATTTTCTTAACTTCATATTTTTTATTGCACTAAAACAAAAAGAAAAAATATTATTTACAGGCATTTATGTTATTATTTTACTGCCATTATACCTATTTGAGATTAAATTGGGCTGAATGTGAAACCTGAACAGCCCTGATCTACGACACTGAAGAGTGCAAAAATTATACTAAAGTTATTAAGAGTCAAAGGTGTCGTAGTTGTTTCAGTTCAGATTCTACATTCAGCCCAGTTGTGATCTCAAGTAAAATAATGGCATAATAACCTATAAATAATGAGTTCACATTTGAAGCAAAATTTCATTGTCAAAAGTATGCATCGGATCAGTATCAGCAAAACTAATCCTAAAAAAAATTGGATTGGAAGCAAAAAAATCCAGATCGGGACATCACTAACGATTACGTATTTCCGGGAAGTATGAAAAAGGTCAACTGCTTTGTCAGTGAATGAACATACGTGACGTTACCTTAGCGTTAGCTGTGTCAAAGATGGTTTCTACCAATAGGATGTCAGCTCCTCCGTCCAATAGACCTCGGACCTGCTCTGAATAGGCCTCCACCAGTTCATCGAACGCTGCACAGGACACACACTTCAATCACACACCACTCACTGTGGCTGCTGTAATACTAATGTACATGTTCGTAAGCGATGAACAGCTGCTCGTACTGATGTTCCTGAAATCCGGCCTCTCCACCGACGGTGACACAGACAGGGTTTTATTGGTTGGACCGACCGCACCCGCCACGTAGCGTTTACAACCTGAAAACACGCCAACACACTCGTTACAGGAGACCCGCACCGTCACACAAACGCCACACACTGCTTAAGAAATGGCTCATGTCGTGGCTACAGCTGCGACGGGTGAGATTCCAGTTACCAGTTTGTTTGGACACGTCGTCTGCGGCTCTCCTCGCCAGCTCTGCAGACGCCTTGTTCAGACGGTAGGCCTGTAACAGAACCAGCAGAAAACAGGGAATGTGAAGGACAATGAAATGAATGAAAAACAGACAGAGGGACAAAGCTGGACTCTTAACGTTTCTACACCTATTTTACATAGTTTTTAATCATTCTATTATTGAAAGTCTTTTAACCTTTTCTTTTCTTTGCTTTTATAATAGACCGTCTGTGAAAGACAAGAACAGCCTCAGCAGCCTCATTAGCGTTCACAAGATCTTTTAGGGTTCTGGGGCGGGGCAAACGTCCTGCCCCCTCAAATTAAAGTTTCCGAAGAGAGGGAAAAGGAAAATTTTGCAGCGGGAGGCTTAGAGGAATTAGTAAAATATCTATAGGTTTCACTTTCACTTTATGGCAGGGGTGGGCAATCCTGGTCCTCGAGGGCCGGTATCCTGCATGTTTTAGATGTTTCCCTCTTCCAACTCACCTGGTTCACATGATAACCCCATCATCAAGCTCTGCAGAAGCCTGATAATGACCTTCAGGAGTGCTGGAAGAGGGAAACATCAAAAACATGCAGGATACCGGCCCTCGAGGACCAGGATTGCCCACCCCTGCTTTATGGTCCGGTAGTGATGCACGAGTCAGGTTTTTTTAACCCGCGGGGCTTTTGTGGAATTATTTGACCCGACCAAACCCGCCCCGCAAATAAACTGACATAAATAAATAAATAAATGAATAAATAAATACATAAATTGACCGCCCCAGTCCAACCTGCAAGTAACACCCTGACGTGCACATCACTAACATACAGCATGGAACGCACCCCCATATAATACCTGGATGGACCCGTCCATAGACACACTACAGCAGCGGCAAACATACGACCCGTGGGCCAAAACTGTGCAAAGTGCAAAAATTATACTAAAGTTATTAAGAGTCAAAGGTGTCATACTTGTTTTAGTTCAGGTTCCACATTCAGCCAAAATGTGATCTCAAGTAAAATAATAGCATAATAATCTATAAATAATGACTCCAAATTTAAATCAAAATTTCATTGTAAAAAGTCAGTATTGGATCGGTATCGGCAAAACTACTCCTAAAAAAATCAGATCGCAAGCAAAAAAATCCAGATTGGGACATCACCAGATCCTAGTATTGTGATTTGTATTATATCACCAAATTTTTGCCTACACACACCCCTGTTAGTCATCAGGGTTTTGTATCCCAGACCCCTGTTAGAAATGAAACACCTGAATTCAGCGTGTCCACATACTTTTGTCAGTGTGGTGTATTGTAGATTGTATCTACCTGTTCATGTTAGGAACATGTTCAGATTGCATAAAAATAATGAAGCACCAGGTGGAGGATGTCATGTGAAAGAACAGACTCCCATTTGTGGATTTGCTCAGACTCAGACAGAGATAAGTCGACTTGATTAGATTTACATCCACAAAGAGGACGGACTGAACTCTGACCTAAAATGCACAAATCTACTCACACAGACTAACAGAGGACATCAATGCAAACAAGTGGAGTTTGGTCAAACATGTGGATTTGTTTTTAGATGGAGGACTGTGTTTTGTTTGTGTTCTTCGTAGATATGGATGGAATTCCAGTGTAAACAGTGACGTAACGGCGCCTTCCATCAGTCGTATGTTCACCTACACACTGATACTGTTTTAGGTGGGTCTGTGCATTGTCACCTCAGATTACAGCAAACAACGGCGTGATTCAGCACTATATGCATGTGGCTTTGCACGGACTTCTGGGAAACCGTGGCAGTGTGTATCCGTCGGGTTCACAGAGAACCTTGTAGCAATGAGGAAGATAAGGGCGAGGTCACAGAAGTGGGTGAAAAGTGTATGGAATTCTGTAGTTCATCAAAGCTAACGGTCACAGAGTACATTTTCATGCATATTTATCCAATATTATAAAAAGGAAGTGGACTCTGTGTGTCTTGGGTATCACACTAAATCTGTACAGAGCTGACAGCTGCAGTTTATCATACTTATGTATTTTTGGTCAAGGAACAGACTAGCAAAAACAGCAAGTTGATAGGACCAATATTTTGGGAGATATCAGTAATTTTGTTAATTTTGTTTTTTTGTTTGTTTGTTTTTCTAACTTGTCTTGTCCAGCATCATAACAGCAGAATGGTGGTCTGGCTGCCTTTTTGTGCTGAACTAATTTGCTTTGCCAAGGGAAACTTCATAAAGTATGTAGCGACTTCAACCACTTCCATATTTTTTGGGACTGTTCGGTTAGAAGACCTTAGTGCAGTGCTTTTCAACCTTTTTTGGCTTGTGACCCCATTTTAACATCACAAATTTCTGGAGACCCCAGACATTCAAAACAGAGACATTTTTTTTGCTAAAATTAATTAGTTTTTGATCATGTAATAGTTTGCTATACTATGTTGCAAATAAACGTTAATTTTAGAGGACATTCAGTCTATATAATGTATATTATTATGGACGGAGGCAGTAAAGCCAGGTGTAGATTACTGCACAAAGGGAGAATTTTATTTTCCTTGGTCTGGATATGTACAGTCAATCCAGCTTGGATTTACAAAGCTGACAATTAATACTGAACAAACAAGAACTCAAACTATGAATTATGAAAGAGCTGCAGCATCTGAAACTGACCACAATGAACATGTGACAGATAAACAGAACCACAGCGCTGCAGTTTCACAACCACAGTTTGTCTGTTATGGATTGGGATGGTCTCTGTCACCTCACCATTTATTTTTTATTAGTGAGTTGTTGTTTTTTTCATCAGTTACTGGAAATTTCAGACAACCCCATTTGTCAACACACTAGTTTATACCACAGGAGTCATGGGACAGGACATGACCTGTCAGGATAAGTGACAGTTTACTTATTTATTTATTGAGCAGGTGAACAGTTTTAACCCTCCAGTATCCTCCCCATAGGGGTCATTTCTAATCACCTAAAGCACATGATCTGCACAGCGCTGTAAGAATGACAAAACGTTTTTAACTTGTTTACATTTTCTTCTACTTTATTAACTTGAGCCATGAACAAAAATACCAAATACTCAATAACTGTTATATTTTCAACCCTTTAAATGCCATGTTTGTAATGTAAACAAACTGTATTTTTGATGCAAAAACACATTTTTTTTAATATACTACATAAAAATGTGATTTTTTTTTCCTTTATATTTTGCAGCCTGGCATTCCTCAATGATTAACACCAATATTGGTTAATATGCATGATTTTTTTTGGTGCTCAGTCAAATGTTAAATGCTATAATGCGTGCATTTTGTACTCATTTGGTAGAAGGGTGTTAGTGTAGGAATTTAACATTGTTACCTCCATTGAGGAAGTTATGTTTTCATCAGGGTCTGTCTGTTTGTTTGTTTGTTGGTTTGTTTGTTTGTCTTTTAGCAAGATAACTCAAAAAGTTATGGTTGGATTTGGATGAAATTTTCAGGAACTGTTGATACTGGCACAAGGAACAAATGATAAAATTTTGGTGGTGATGGGGGGGCAGCACGACTGATCTGCCTTGGAGGAGGTCTGTGCTCTCCGAGTGCTTTTCCAGTTTACAGTGTTCTGATTTTAGTGGATGGGTCAGAATTTTAAAAATCATACAAAAATAAAAACCTTTTAAATTCTGACCTAAAACAAATTGTGAAAAATAATATGACTTTTTATAACACAAAGTACAAAGTGTGCATAATATGCAAAGGGTTAGGGTTAAGGTTAACCCTAACCGAGTTAAAAATGTGCTTTGGGTGTTTACTTTATTGGTGGATTTATTGTGATTTTTATATAATTATTAAATGCGTACCATGTGTTCCAGTCCGTAGTCGGCCTGAGCAATGGACGTACTGCTGAATGTGTTGGTCTCTATGATATCAGCTCCAGCCTGGAGGTACTCCTGTAACACACACAGAGCACAAAGTTTAACACAAAACACACACAAACACAGCCATGGAAACACAATGACACCCTTCACTTTAAGCTGTGTTTGACTTTCATCACAAATTCTTCTTCAAATGTGTAAAACTCCAGTGATATCCTAATCATGACTAATCCATTAGTCTGTCCATGCTCATACACCTGAAACACTTCCCTCATGTGACTCTATCACAAGCCATTCGTCTGTTTACATATGAAACCAAAATGTCAGTCGGGCCTTTTCAGAAATTTTGTCACAAAGTGCATTGTGGGAATGGGAATGCCACAGCAGCAACAACCATGAAAACAACAAGCAATGAATCCGTGTCTGCTACCAGGTCAGAACAAACGGAACGAATCACTGTATCTTATAATATGGGTGTGTGATGGTGAAAAACAATACTTAGACATCAGTGTCATGGTATTTTGGGAATATGTCATTGTGTAGGTTTATCATACACTGGAAAAAATGCTCCTCTAAAAACAAGTTCAATAAATAAATAAATAAATAAATGAGTAAAAAAACAAGATATTTTTGCTTGAATTAAGCAAAAAAAACCTGCCAATGATCAAGTGAAAATTATCTTGGTAAGATTTCTTGAAATAACATGTTCAAGGTCTACTGTCTAAAAATCAGCTCTTATATCTTGATGATGAATTTAAGTTGTTCAATTCTCTGACAAAGTTTTAAAAATGTCTGAAGTATAAGATCATTCAGGAATATTAAGTGGAGATGGTAGAAGGGTTTTTGTTGTTACTGATTCTTTTGTTATAATGTGAATCCTCCATGATGTACACATTTAATTTAATGTAAGCGGTGTGTCAGGTAAAAAGGAGAGGTAAAAATAAGCTTCTGCTTCCTTTTTTTTGGTTTTTGTGTTTATGGTGGTTGTTGTACTGTGTGTGGTGATTACTGTGCAAACCAAAAATAAACCATTCATTCATTTCTCACAGAAAAGGTACTCTTTCGGTGATTATGTCTTATTTTAAATGTCATGAGATATTTTTACTAGAAATGAGAAAAACACACTGAGTAAGATTCAGATTTTTTCCAGTGTACACGTACTGTGAAGAGTAAGTGAGCGGTGGGGGCGTGGCCATACCCTGTATGTCTGTGAGGCGTATATACCATCTCTCTCTCTCTCTCTCTCTCTAATATACGTATATATATCATTTCTTCTGATTCTGATGCAGCAAAGCATCATATGTTTGTATCTCACAATTTTCCATGAGCTCAGGATTTTAAAGGATTTTTTTAGCATAAAAGACACGACTCTTCCCTAAGTTTACCCCAAATATTTACAATCAATCAACAAATGATGTGAGGAAATGTGTGAAAACTGGAAGTGAAAAAACATCCACATATCTACAACTACAGAGACTACAGACACATTAGTAAAGAGCTGGTGCTGCTGACGTACTGAGCTCCATTCCACCAGAGTGGACGTGGAGTGTTTTCTCTGTATAATCCACAGACACCACAGTGGACAGTGGACACACTATTGTTCTCCTGTGGACAGCGCTGAGCTCTGTGGTTAAACACAACATCTGAACCAGTGAGAGGTCAGAGTGGGACGGCAGTACAGGTCTGACAGGATGTCCAACACACACACACACACACACACACACACACGCGCACACACACACACACACACACACACGCGCGCACACACACACACACACACACACACACGCACACACACACAATAATAATAATATAACAGAAAAATACAAACTCTCACTCAGTGAATTCACATCTAAACATGTGTGTTTTATGATCCATGAACAACTGATACAAGGATTTATGTGTATGTTATAGATGATGTGTGTACATTGTGTGTATGTTATAGATGATGTGTGTACGTTGTGTATATGTTATAGATGATGTGTGTATGTTATAGATGATGTGTGTACATTGTGTATATGTTATAGACGATGTGTGTATCTTATATATGATTTGTGTACATTGTGTATATGTTATAGATGATGTGTGCACATTGTGTGTATGTGATAGATGATGTGTGCACATTGTGTGTGTGCTATAGATGATGTGTGCACATTGTGTGTATGTTATAGATGATACGTGTACGTTGTGTATATTGTAGATGACGTGGGGTTGTGTGTATATTGTGTTACCTTGTGTATATTGTAGATGATGTCAGGTTGCGTGTATATTGTGTTACCTTGTGTATATTGTAGATGATGTCAGGTTGTGTGTATATTGTGTTACCTTGTGTATATTGTAGATGATGTCGTGTTGTGTGTATATTGTGTTACCTTGTGTATATTGTAGATGACGTGTGGTTGTGTGTATATTGTGTTACCTTGTGTATATTGTACATGACGTGTGGTTGTGTGTATATTGTGTTACCTTGTGTATATTGTAGATGATGTGTGGTTGTGTGAGGCTCAGCAGGTCGTTGTTGCCCTTCAGTGGACGTGGATGTTCTTTAAACTCATTCCCTCTAAAATCCTTCTCTTCGAGCTTATGCTGCTGGATCATCGTTCCCATCCCGCCGTCTAGGACCATGATCCTTTGCTGCAGCACTGCTCGTAGCTCAGACTCTGCAGAAATGCATTCTGGAACCGAAAAGACACCAGATAATAAACCTCAAACAGCCGATGACGACCGAAGCATAGACTGAACTAAACTGTTTAATACCTGCTGATCCATTAATCCTATCAATACATGTAAATAATTGGTGTAAAATACAGGTATTCGTCTTTTCATGGTCATCAGATATGACCCATTTGGATGCTCAGAGGCGCCGTAGTTACCATGGAAACACTGTCATCTTCTACACTATTAATTCACTAGTAAAACCCATGGAGTTGGATCAATGACAGTGGATGGAAACACTTGCTGTTTTTGTTTTTTTAATATATATTAATAAATAAAATGAACTAAAACAAATAAAGAATGCACAAAATAATAAATAATGCAGAAAAAATCAGTACAGAATTTAGTAAAATAAAGAAAAAATGAATAAAATAGGGAACAAAATGAAAAAAATAACCAAAGTAATCAATTAAAAATAAAACAAAATAAGTAACATGAAGAAAATAAGCCACAAACTGAAGTAATTTAAAGAAAAAAATATTTTTAAAAAAGGGGAACAAAATGAACAAAACTGAATAAGAAAATTTACAAAATGATAAATAAAATGGATAAAATAAGCAGAAGAATTAATAAAATCAAGAAAAATTGAAACATTGAATCACCAGTAAAACCCATGGAGTTGGATCAATGACAGTGGATGGACACATGTTTTTGTTTTGTTTTGTTTTTTTCAGTTTTCTCTAATTCTAATGTAATATCCCTCAATTTTACTCATCAACTGATCCGAGATGATCAGTGAATTAAATATAGGAAAATACCAGATTTTCACCGGAAAAACATGAAATAAAGAGGATAATATTACAATAAATGGTGATAAATCACATAAGGTTAAATATACAAAAAATTCATTTGGGAATTGCCACAAAAGAAGCACTGGGTTTTTATGAGTAAAAAGTAAATAAAATATAAGGAAATACCTGGTTTACACCGAAAAATGCTAAATGCAGAGCATAATATGATCATAAATGATGATAAATCCCATAAAATTCATGTATTCATGTAATTTGACAAATAATGGTTGTGGATGCTTGCACTGAAGATGAAAAACTCACTTTTTCTTCAGTTTTCTCTGTTTTAATGTAATAACCTTTTAAGTAACACTGATATTTAATAAACATGTGGATGATCAGTGAATTAAATATAGGAAAATATCTGGTTTACACGGAAAAAATGCAAAATGCAGACTATAATATGATCATAAATGGTGATAAATCAAATAAAATTCATTTATTCATGTAATTTGACAAATGACAATGGTTGTGGATGCTTAATATGATCATAAATGGTGATAAATCCCAGAAAATTAATTTATTCATGTAATTTGAGCAATGATAATGATTGTGGATGCTTACACTGAAGATGAAAAACTCACTTTTTCTGCACTTTTTTCTGTTTTGATGTAATAACCTTTTAAGTAACACTAATATTAAATGAACATGTACATGATCAGTGAATTAACCCTTTCACACATGAATTATGAGAACCTTAACCAAGATTTTTTTTTTCCTGAGTGTTTTTATTCCTCTTTAGGCATGAAAAAAAAAAAAAAAATAGTGCGATTGAATTTTTTTATGAACCTATTTTTCACTGAGTTACAAAAATGTCCACTCAGCTGGACAGCATGCATTAAATTTTTGAAGCAAAGACACATATATTTAAAACCCATCATCATAAGGTGATATACTGTGTGAAAACTATGAAATAAAAACATTTTTAATGCAGCTAATCTGATGTTTTCTCACATTTTGTCATATTCTAATACTAGTTATGGAGATAATACGCAAAAAAAAAACAAAAAAAAAAAACTTTTTGTTTGAGAAAATTAGCAGTTGATTTACATTCAAATATGTTAATGCAGATCAGGTTTATCAAGAACAGCAAAGTTACATTAATGGTCTGAATGTCAGTGTAGATGATGTATGAGCGTCCACTGTGTTGGCTGATATCTTCTTGAGATCCAGGAAAGTGAAAATCTTTAGCTTTTTTTATATTTAACAGTCATCTTGATTGGAAACTGCATAATGCAACAGTTTTTTCAGATACATTTTTAAACTTATATTCATTTATTTATTTTTTTTAATAGAATATCCTTTGCAATGAGCAGCATTTTATTATTATTATTATTATTATTATTATTATTATTATTAAAACTGTCAAACTTTAGTCCCCTGCAGAGGACAAAAATGCATTGCTGGGTCTCAGGAGGACATGGAATTAAAACAACTAAACCCATGAGTATACAAGAGAACAGCTGGAGAATATCTGTCCACTGTAGTGACCACTATGCATGAAAGGGTTAAATATAGGAAAATATCAGGTTTACACTGAAAAATGTAAAAATGCAGACAATAATATGATCATAAAGGGTGATAAATCCCATAAAATTCATTTATTTATATAATCTGACAAATGACAATGGTTGTGGATGCTTAATATGATCATAAATGGTGATAAATCGCTTGGAAAATGATAAATGTAGAGGAAATTTCAGTAGGAAGTTGCCTATAAAACACTTGTATGTTTTCAAGGGTTCATTAAAATATGACTGAGTCTGTTGCGGAGCTCGTGCAGGTCTGAAATGATTGACAGTCCACCAGGTTCACCTACTGTCATTTATGCTAACTGTCATCTTAGCTAACAGTCCACACCACGGACCACTAACAGCTTTATTCAGCCACTTCCACGCAGACATAAACACACGTGTACGAGTGGACTGGAGCTCCACGGAACGAGCCTGTAAACACGGCGGAACCCGCGCGCAGCCCGGGCTGTATTTACCGGCGTCTGCGGGCTGTCCGTGGACGGCGTCCGTCGGAGCCATCTTGTCCAGGGCCAGCCTCGAAAACAGGCCCGCGGTTCGTCCGAGGAGAGAACGGAGAAGAATCCTGGAGCACAAAGTTCCACCAACAACTTTAATGAAACACACAGACAGACGGACGGACGGACGGAGGGACGGACACGCGCACACGGACCACCAATGAGGAACGGACACATCCGGCCGAGGAACTTCACAATAAAAGCACCTCCTCTTCTTCTTCCGCCTTTCTTCGTTTTCTGTTTTTAACATCCTGTCTTCTGTTTTCCCTCCTGTCTTCTTTTTTTCCTGTTTTTCCTCCTTTCTTCTTTTTTCCTCTGTTTTCCTCCTGTCTTCTTTTTTCCTCTGTTTTTCCTCCTTTTTTCTTTGTTTTTCCTCATCTTCTTTTTTACTCCATTCTTCTGTTTTTCCTCCTTTCTTCTTTTATCCTCTGTTTTTCCTCCTTTCTTCTTTTTTCCTCTGTTTTTCCTCCTTTCTTCTTTTTCCTCTGTTTTTCCTCCTTTCTTCTTTTCCCCTCTGTTTTCCTCCTTTCTTCTTTTTTCCTCTGTTTTTCCTCCTTTCTTTTTTCCTCTGTTTTCCTCCTGTCTTCTTTTTTCCTCTGTTTTTCCACCTTTCTTCTTTTTTCCCTCTGTTTTTCCTCCTTTCTTCTTTTTTCCCTCTGTTTTCCTCCTGTCTTCTTTTTTTCCTCTGTTTTTCCACCTTTCTTCTTTTTTCCCTCTGTTTTTCCTCCTTTCTTTTTTCCTCTGTTTTCCTCCTGTCTTCTTTTTTCCTCTGTTTTTCCTCCTTTTTTCTTTTGTTTTTCCTCATGTTCTTTTTACTCCATTCTTCTGTTTTTCCTCCTTTCTTCTTTTATCCTCTGTTTTTCCTCCTTTCTTTTTTCCTCTGTTTTTCCTTCTTTCTTCTTTTTCCTCTGTTTTTCCTCCTTTCTTCTTTTCCCCCTCTGTTTTTCCTCCTTTCTTCTTTTTTCCCTCTGTTTTTCCTCCTTTCTTTTTTCCTCTGTTTTCCTCCTGTCTTCTTTTTTTCCTCTGTTTTCCTCCTTTCTTCTTGTTTATCTCATTTTTCCTCCTTTCTTTTCCTCTTTCCTCTTTTCTTCTTCTGTTTTTCCTCCTTTCTTCTTTTTTCCTCCGTTTTTCCTCCTTTTTTCTTCTTAGTCTCATTTTCCTCCTTTCTTTTCCCTTTTCCTCTTTTCTTCTTCTGCTTTTCTTCTTTTGTTTTTCCGCCTATCTTGTTTTTCCTCATTTCTTCTTTTGTTTTTCCTTTCTTCTTTTTTCTTCCATTTTTCCTCCTGTCTTCTTCCATTTTTCCTCCTGTCTTCTTTTGTTTTTCCTCTTGTCTTCTTTTTTCCTCCGTTCTTCTGTTTTTCCAAATTTCTTCTTTTTTCTTCTTTCCTCTGTTTTTCCTCCGATTTTTCCTCCTTTCTTCTTTTTTCCCTTCTTTTTTCTTCCGTTTTCCCTTTCTTCTTCTCTTGTTTTTCCACTTGTCTTCTTTTTCCTCAGTTTTTCTTGTTTTTCCTCCTTTCTTCTTTTGTTTTTTTCCCTTCTTTTTTCTTCCGCTTTACCTCCTTTCTTCTTCTTTTGTTTTTCCACTTGTTTTTTTTCCTCTGTTTTTCTGTTTTTCCTCCTTTCTTCTTTATTCCTTCTTTCTCTGTTTTCCTCCTTTCTTCTTTTGTTTTTCCTCCTTTCTTCTTTTATCCCTTCTTCCTCTCTTTTTCCTCCTTTCTTCTTTATTCCTTCTTTCCTCTGTTTTTCCTCCTTTCTCCTTTTTTCCTTCTTTCCTCTTTTTTTCCCCGTCTTCTTTTGTTTTTCCCTTCTTTCTTCTCCTTTTTTCCTCCTTTCTTCTTTAGTTTTTCCTCTTTTCTTTTTTCCTTTTCTTCTGTTTTCCCTCAGTTTTTCTTCTTCTTCTTCTTGTGTTTCCCTCCTTTCTTCTTAGGACATATTAGTATCTACTCTATCTAGAACCCCTGTGGATCCACAGGTTCTAGATGTTCTAGTTTTTCTGCTGTTGTGTATTCCTACATGCAGTACCACATCTGTCCAGCAGTCACCGCCAAAGTGTTCTGGCCATAGGAACGTGATTATAAGACTATTATTTTCCAAAATTACTAATATCTCTGAAAATATTGGTCCTGTCAACTTACCGACAGATTAAATGTGGAGATGGGACTGTTCTTCAGCTGTAGGTACAGAATTGGCCTGGTCAAAACACACACACACACAGCCCGTCCAGTATTACATGGTATAGGTTTTGGAATACAATAGCCTGATAATCATATTGAACTCTTTGGCGGTGACTGCTGGACTAATGCGGTACTGCATGCATGAACACAGCAGAAAAATGACCACATCTAGAACCTGTGGATCCACACGAGTCAACGCACTAGTTCTGTTTTCCAACATATACACCTTAATTCTCATATAATTTTACTTGCTTATGTTTCTGTGCAAATATTAATTTTCGTCTATTATCATCATTATTATTATTATTATTATTATTATTATTATTATTATTATTATTATTATTATCACTGTTATTTTATATTGTTGTTGTTGTTGTTATCACTATTATTTTATATTGTTGTAAGGTAAATGCTTGACAGTAGTAAAACTGTATGCAAAAAGTTAATAAAATTGTAATGAACAAAACATAGTAAAATTTATTATTATTATTATTATTATTATTATTATTATCTTATATTGTTGTGAGGTAAATGCTTGACAGTAGTAAAACTGTATGTAAAAAGTAAAAAAAAAATTGTAATGAACAAAACGTAGTAAAATTTATAATAATAATAATAATAATAATAATAATTATTATTATTATTATTATTATTATTATTATTATTATTATTATTATTATTTTATATCGTTGTGAGGTAATGCTTGACAGTAGTAAAACTGTACGTAAAAAGTTATTAAAATTGTAATGAACAAAACGTAGTAAAATGTTTTGGGGTTTGTTTTTGTTTTGTTTTTTGTTTGTTTGTTTGTTTGTTTTGCTGTATATTATGTCGGTTCCATCCAGATAGAAGTGCACGTGCACCGGTACTGAAGGGTGAACCACAGTGCGCGCTCCCGCGGACGGCAGGAAGTTTCTGATAAAGACGCACTTTGTACCACTTCACCAGTTGAAGAATTATTTAGCGACGTGGATTCGGTGTAAAGGTAAGGAACAGATGAAGTTAATATTATTCAGACATAGAAACCAGCTGATTATTCTGGTCTGATTGGATTAAATGTCCTCAGTCTGCTTCTGTACTCGGTTTAGTTCCACTTTTAAGGCCCGTAGTTTAACTGTTTTTACTTTTAGTCGGTTATTAAATCACTAATCGATCAAACTGGAAACAGAAATAAAGTCTATTTTACTGTTAATAAGTTTTGTTTGGTTCGATAAACATCCAGTTTGTGCCATATGTCGACATGAATAAACCTATATTCACCCCAGAGGTAAAAAAAAAAAAAAAAAAAAAAAAAAAAAAAAAAAAAAAAAACAGGAATCACCGTGGGTGGTGCAATTTCCTCAGTATGTTTATTTTCCCGATTATTTAGTTTATTTTCACGATTATTTAGTTTATTTTCACATTATTTAGTTTATTTTCCTGATTATTTAGTTTATTTTCACATTATTTTGTTTATTTTCACATTATTTAATTTATTTTCCTGATTATTTAATTTATTTTCACATGATTTAATTTATTTTCACATTATTTAGTTTATTTTCACATTATTTTGTTCATTTTCCTTTGTGTTAATTTTCTTCCTTATGTTTATTTATGTTCATTTTCCTCATTATTGTATTCATTTCCCTCATATTTTGTTCATTTTCTTCCTTATTTTATTTTTCACATTATGTTCATTTTTTTTCCTCATCGTGTTCATTTTCTTCCTTATTTTGTTTATTTTCACATTTTTATATTGATTTTCCTCATTGTTTTATGCATTTTCCTCATTGTTGTATTCATTTTCTTCCTTATTTTGTCTATTTTCATATTATTATATTAGTTTTCCTCATTTTGTTTATTTTCACATTATTTTATTTGCCCCATTTTATTTTCATATTATTTTGTTTATTTTCCTCATTATTTAGTTTATGTTCACGTTATTTTGTTCATTTTCCTCTTTATTTTTTTTCATTTTCTTCATATTTTGTTCATTATCTTCCTTATTTTCACATTATGTTAATTTTTTCCTCATTATTGTGTTCATTTTCTTCCTTATTTTGTTTATTTTCACATTATGTTAATTTTCCGCATTTTATTCATTTTTTCCTTGTCTATTTTCATATTATTTTATTAATTTTCCTCATTTTGTTAATTTTCACATTATTTTGTTTATTTTCCTCATTTTATTTTCACATTATTTTGTTCATTCTCCTCATTATTTTATTCATTTTCCTCATAATTTTGTTCATTTTCCTAATTATTTAGTTAATTTCACATTATTTTCTTATTGTTCTATTCATTTTCCTCAGTACTATGTTAAATTTTCTGAAGATGTGACATATAAACACACCCCCAGTATGTCCATGGAAAGAACTGTATATTATTTCCACACTAATTTACCCAGGGTGCACCTGAGGCACCTTAGTTATGACGTATTTGGTGGAGATTCAGCTGTTTTGTGATGAAATGTCCAAGTTCTACTTTATAATAATGTGTCAATTTTTGTTCCTTATTTTATTTTCCACATTAATTTTGTCATTTTCCTCTGTGTTAATTTTCTTCTGTATGTTTATTTTCACTTTTTTTTATGTTCATTTTCCTCATTATTTTGTTCATTGTCTTCCTTATTTTGTCTATTTTCCTATTATTATGTAAATTTTCCTCATTTTGTTTATTTTCACATTGTTTTGTTTATTTCCTCATTTTATTTTCACATTATTTTGTTCATTTTCCTCATTTTATTTTCACTTTATTTTATTCATTTTCCTCATTTTGTTCATTTTCCTCATTATTTAGTTATTTCCTTATTGTTCTTTTAATTTTCCTCAGTACTATGTTAAATTTTGTCCATATTTTGTCCTTGTCCATAGAAGGATCTGTATATTACTCCCACACTATTTTACCCAGGGTGCACCTGAGGCACCTTATTTATGATGTATTTGGCAGAAAATCAGCTGTTCTGTGGTGAAATGTCTTAGTTCTACTTTATAATAGTCCCCTTGTCTTGTATTAAGGTCTAACTTTTTTACTTTTGTTTTGTTCTGCTTAAAGTTAAAGCTCAAGAATGGCCAATGTCAGTCTAAAAGAGCTGCTGTTGGACACTCTGGAGGAACTGAATAATGAAGAGTTTATGGAGTTTAAGTGGTTTTTGAAGTTTGAAACCAGACATGGATTCAGACCCATCCCCGTGCATCGGCTGGAACATGCAGACAGAATGGACACTGTGGATCGGGTTGTGCAAAATTATGACCTCAAAGCTGTGGAGATATCAGTGGCAATTTTACAGAAAATGCATCAGAATCAGCTTGTCATGAAGTTAACTGAAGGTACGTGTTTTCTGTCACAACACCGCACTATTTCATGTCAGTAGATTTCAAAGGTAACGTTGATAATTGCTGGGTTTTTTTTTTCAGTGAACTCCAAGGACGAGGTTAAAACCACGGTTTGTCACTTCCAGACAAATAACACTGCGACAGATGGAGGAATTGTGTTCAATCCGAACATCAGCGACTGTAGAATCAACACGTTAAACATCAACGTCTCAAGTCGAGGTAAAGACCGATAAATGTGGTACTAATACTGAATAATACACTGAGTAGAGCAGGAGGAGGAGGAGGAGGAGGAGGAAAGGAGGAGGAGGAGGAGGAAAGGAGGAGGATGGTCTTTACCAGGAGGCACAGGCCAAAAACAAAGAGGAGATTTAAGGATGTGGTGAAGGAGGACATGAAAGGAGAAGGTGGAGGAGACAGAGGGAAGGAGGAGGAGGAGGGGTAAATAGTTTTTTGGTTATTTCAGGGGTTTGTTTGTTTATTTGTTTTAGGGGTTTGTTACCTCCACCAGGAGGTATTGTAATCACTTTGCTTTGTGTGTTTGTGTGCGTGCGTGTTTGCTTGTTTGTTTGTTTGCAAGATAACTCAAAAAGTTATGGACAGATTTTCATGAAATTTTCAGGAAATGGTGATACTGGCACAAGGAAGAAATGATTAACTTTTGGTGGTGATCGGGGGGGCAGGGGGGGGGCGCAGATCTGTCTTGGTGGAGGTCTGCGCTCTCTAAGTGCTTTTCTTGTTTATTTCAGGTGTTTGTTTGTTTGTTTAATTCAGGTGTTTGTTTGTTTGTTTGTTTGTTTGTTTGTTTCAGGTGTTTGTTTAATTCAGGTGTTTGTTTGTTTATTTCAGGTGTTTGTTTAATTCAGGTGTTTGTTTGTTTATTTCAGGTGTTTGTTTAATTCAGGTGTTTGTTTGTTTGTTTGTTTGTTTGTTTGTTTGTTTGTTTCAGGTGTTTGTTTAATTCAGGTGTTTGTTTATTTCAGGTGTTTGTTTAATTCAGGTGTTTGTTTGTTTATTTCAGGTGTTTGTTTAATTCAGGTGTTTCTTTGTTTGTTTGTTTGTTTGTTTGTTTGTTTCAGGTGTTTGTTTAATTCAGGTGTTTGTTTGTTTATTTCAGGTGTTTGTTTAATTCAGGTGTTTGTTTGTTTATTTCAGGTGTTTGTTTAATTCAGGTGTTTCTTTGTTTGTTTGTTTGTTTGTTTGTTTGTTTCAGGTGTTTGTTTAATTCAGGTGTTTGTTTATTTCAGGTGTTTGTTTAATTCAGGTGTTTGTTTGTTTATTTCAGGTGTTTGTTTAATTCAGGTGTTTCTTTGTTTGTTTGTTTGTTTGTTTGTTTGTTTGTTTCAGTTACTGTTGGCGAACTCATGGCAGACCAGTCGTATCATCAGACGTTTGTCCCGTCTCCTGAACGCCCCCTCAGAGTGTTTCCAGCTCAGGTGTGTAGTGTTCTGAATGTCCTGCGTGGACAAGTGGACGAAGACGACCTGTTTCTGCTCAGGCTGAAGGAACAGTTGAAAAACCTGGAACCACGAAAAAAATCCTTGATGATGTTGAAGTTCCAAGAAATGATCCATGAAGCTCTGTTCGACTCAGACGCTCCCTGAAACACACGACATCTGAGTGAAGGGACATTCCACCGTAACTTCCGTCAAAATCATCGTATCGACTTCAAACCAAAGCCGAATTTTTCCGTTCTGGGTCCGATGGTATTTGTCATGACATCATCAGGGCCACGCCCCCGTTAGCACCCCAGGGTAAATATCAGGGGGCAGTAAACCCAGTTTTCTGACAGTATTAAATGGCTGTAATATCAATTTTCATTCGATCAAACCTAAATTTAACATGAACCATCTCTGTTCAAGTCTTTTCTCATATGACAAATTTCGCAGCTCTAGATTGCGTGACTTCCAATTGCTATGGTAACGTATGTAAAATTTGTTTATTGTTAATAACTTCCTTTGTGTTCGTCGTACTGATTTCAAACTAATGTTAAATTATTGGAAATTAGATTCTCTATCCATTACCTACCTCATTTGTCACACGTGTATAAATATAGATTTTAAGTTACTAGCGGCATTGCACCCGTGGTACCAAAACGCCCTCCTGTGGTGCAACATCGAAAACACATCGAGCGGACATCGGACGGACACAGAACGCGCATTATTATATAGATTGACTTCTAAAGTGACCAGGACTCTAGTGCCTAATTTGCATATTCACAAAACGGCTTCTATCTTGAACACTAATGAGGATATCGACTAACTTTGTATCATCGACTTATAGGAAGTCCGACATGGTCTTTCATTTGGTATCAATTTTGTTGACCTTTGAGTGACCTTGAAAGGTCAAACTCAAAGTCAGGATTTTCAGAATACCTAATTTTTGACCGTAACTGGCCGTAACTCCCTCAATTTTGCAGAAAAACGAATCTCATCAGGTTATAAAGTGTGAAAATATCGACCATAGTTCTGTTGAAGGCCTCCAGCAAATGCACCAACTATGGCAGTTTTATTTGTTTATTTATTAACATTTTAGCAGCAAAACTATTGGTTGAATTCATACCAAATTGGGTTTATAGATTACCAGTGATCCAGAACAGATGTGATTACATTTTGGGAAAAGTAGATCAAAGTTAAATTTTTTATTTATTTATTTATTTATTTATTTATTTTCAAGTCTTTTTCTCTCTCATTTATTGATAATGGCCAAAATTTCAAATGTCTAGAAAAACACCAATTTTGTTTCAATTTACTTCAAACTTGGCACATATATAGAGACAGTTGACACAATGACATCAGCTGGATCGATGCCAAAATAATAATAATAATAATAATAATAATAATAATAATAATAATAATAACAATAATAACAACAGCAATAACTTTATTTATATAGCACCTTTTAAAACTGAGTTTACAAAGTGGTTTGACAAACAAAGTGGAAGGACACAACAGCAGGATACAAGAAGCAAGCAAAGACACCAAAACATAGAAAACAACATAAAAGAGGCATGTACAGCAAACGTGAAAACATGACACTGAATAAATTTGAGTGTATAGAAGTAGAGAGGGCAGAAATAATGTCACATGATGCTGTCAATCAATGCAAAATGAAGGAATGAAATAAATGTATGTCAATATAAATGAATAACCAAAACCGGGTAAAATTAGATATTGTACATTAAAAACATTAAAAACAGACAACATCACATAAAGTCTATAAAAATGTATTTTAAGAAGTGATTTTAAAAGATGTTACTGATTAGATAAACTCTAATATGTGTGAGGGGCGGGGCTTGTTGTACCTGGAACTACTTGTTTCTTATTTTTTGATGCAATGTTATCTTTTGTTTGTGTTTAGTCATTGTCTTTTCTCTATTCCTGTTTTTTTTTTTTTTTATGTATTTTGACAGTTTTTTATGTCACTTGCTGTACATTTTGCACCTTTTTCATCCTCTTGTTTTAACTTTGTTTCTGTGTGATGTTTTTACCGTTCATATTCTGTTGTTTTATTCACAACATGTTCAACAGGAAGTGGAAACACAAATCCAAATCCTGTGTTTTATACATTTTTGTATTCATGACGATTACGAAACTGTGCTGAAATAAGAAATAAAATAACCTGAGTAAAATTATTTTTTAAACCCAGTGATTTTGTTTTATTTACATTTATTTCACTCAAACTGTGTGAAATTGAGCTGCAGAAGAAACTAATGGTTATTGTTATTACTCTGTCTTTAATTTTCTGCTAGTCTCCATTTTAGTTTCAGTTTTATATAATATCTATTTAACCAGAGGTGATTTCTGTCAGACTGCAGTGGAAGCTCAGCTTCCCCTAAAATTACAGAAATTAAATGATCAAATCTGTTCAGTTGTGTTGACATTTCAGCAAATTTAACATCTGATATTTATTGTTTTTAACTAGGGATGTCCAATAATATCGGTGGCCCGATATTGCCCGATATTGGCATAAAAATGTAATATCGGTGAAATCGGTTTTTTTTGGCCTATCATTAAAGCCGATAAAATAATGCCTTGATCTCACCGGCATTTACCGACGCGTAAATGAAGCATTGTTTGTAGCTGAAAGAAATGTGCAGTTTCCACAATTGTACAGTAGAGTTGCCACACTGTAATAGACTCATGGAGGGAGGGAGAGAAAAGAAATAAATATGGCATTTTTTCCACAACTTAACTCTTTCTTCGCCAATGATGAGATTTTCCGTCACTCCGTGTTTTCACTGTTATACTGTAGTTGAAGCTGTTGCGGATCGTGTGAAATACTTTCCTTAGTCCAAAAACAAACAATTAAACAGCTTTTTCGGAAAAATGACGGGTGATGAATGATGTTTTTGCACTGGAGTCTCCGTATCCCATGGCAACGCATCCAGCGTCAGTCACTGAATGAGGAAATGAAGACTGCAGGAACCGCACACAGTTTCAAAAGCCTTAAAGATGATTATGGAGACAGACTCTGACAATTATATATATGATGGAGCTACAGAAGAACCATTTAGAGACAGGAACGGAGAAACAGAAGGTGAGGGAGACGGAACACGGGAAACACGGAGCGGCGAGGGTCCGACACGAAGTGTGGGGGGGGGGGGGGGGGAGGCACGGAGCGACACGGAGACAATGACAGACAGGAGGAAGAGAAAATAGACATTTGTAGAGGACATTCAAGGAGAAGACAGACACAGACATGGGACAGACAAAGGACAGTGTTCATCTGTTAGAGTGAGTTCAGATTCAGACTGAGGACACAGAACAGATTCAGCTGTAGAATGTCAGCAGGACACATGGAAGACACTGTTGGATTTGACTTTAGTAGGAAATAAATAAATAAATACATATATTCATACATAGATAAATAACTAGATGTCCATATAATTATTTCCAGATCAAACACAGCAGGTGGTCCAACAGGAGGAGAGAAGAGGTTTTTTTTTTTTTTTTGCGTATTATCTCCATGAAGTGAGTGATTACTAGCATTAGAATATGTTAAAATGTGAGAAGACATCAGATTGGCAGCATTAAAAATGTTTTTATTTCATTGTTTTCATATCACTTTCAGATATTGGGTTTTAAACACAAGTTTCTTTACTTCAAAAATTAAATGCATGGATATTTTTGTAACTCTACAGAAAAAAAAAAAACTCGATCACATTGTTTTTTTTATGCCTAAGGAGGAATAAAAACACTCAAGAAAAAAATCTTGACTAAGGTTCTCATAATTCATGCATGAAAGGGTTAAACTGTGAAAGGCTAAGTACAAAGGCTGAACCCAAAAGCAAGACCACAAGTAAATAAGGTTTAGTGTTTTTATTAAACACTTTCACAGAGAATAAGGTACAACACAGAGATAATATAATTTCTGTGGAGCCTCTGGTTCCGGGGATAAACGTCTGGGCTGCGGGTGGATACGGCAGACGACCAGCTTGGCCGAGCCGGGGAAACCCCAACGAAATCCCCACTAGGGACAGACAGAGGGTGGTCAAAAAACAAGCCAGGTCATACACGGATAAGCAGTCTAACAAGCAACGGTACATGGGGGACAGGCAGACTCACGGTAGTAATCCAGGCGGAGGTCGAAGCACAGGAAATCAGTAGAGGCTGAGGTATTTAAAGGGAGCAGGCAGAGACAGAGTCGGGTATACGAACCAGGTCGAGAACAAGCAGGCAGGATAGGAACAGGCTGAATCGGTGGTCAAAGGACGAAAACAGGTCAAACACGGCAGACAAACGAACAGGATCCAAGTAATGCTGGTAAGTGAACACAACGAATTGTAGAGCACAAACTGGCAAAGGAATAGGGGAAGACACAGGGTTTAAATACACAAGAGGGCGGGAAGACAATGAGACACAGGTGGAGATAATCAGGGAGGAGCAAGGTAATCAGGTGAAAGGTGAACACAAAAGGAAGTAAAGACAACAGACAAGACACATGAGGGAAACTTAACAAAATAAAACAGGAAATGACAAACAAAACAGAAAAGACAGACAAAGTCCAGAAGCCGACATGACAGTACCCCCCCCCCTAGGGGACGGCACCGGACGGCCCAGGAACCTCCGGGTGGCGCTGATGGAACTCCCGAATCAGGTCCGGGTCCAAAATGTAGGAGGCGGGCACCCAGGAACGCTCTTCAGGGCCGTATCCCTCCCAGTCCACCAAGTACTGGAACCCTCTCCCTCGACGACGGGCTGCCATGAGCCGGCGCACCGTGTAGGCTGGGTCCCCATCGATGATCCGGGGCGGTGGAGGTGGCTGGGTGGGGGGGACTAACGGACTCTCCTTTGCGGGCTTGACTTGACTGACGTGAAACGACGGGTGAATTCTCATTGTCCTGGGTAATTTGAGGCGTACAGAGACAGGATTAATAACCTTTGATATAGGGAAAGGACCCACGAACCTGGGTGCCAGTTTTCGGCTCTCCACCCTCAAAGGGAGATGCCGGGTCGACAGCCACACACGCTGGTCACGCTGGTAGACCGGAGCTGGAGTCCTGTGCCGGTCCGCCGCAGTCTTGTAGATGCCAGACGCCTTAAGCAGAGCCTGTCTGGCACGAATCCAGGTCCTTTTACACCTCCTTATCAGAGCCAGGGCTGACGGAACGCTGACTTCCTTTTCCAGGGCCGGGAACAGAGGAGGTTGATATCCAAAAACTACATGAAATGGAGACAGACCAGAGGAAGCACAGGGTAACGAGTTGTGGGCGTATTCCACCCAGATCAGCTGGCGGCTCCAGGATGCAGGGTTGTGGGAGGCCAAAACTCTAAGACCGGCCCCCAACACCTGATTGAGCCGCTCAGTCTGACCGTTAGACTGGGGGTGGTAGCCCGAGGACAAACTGACAGATGCCCCGATGAGGGAGCAAAAAGCACGCCAAAAACGTGCGACAAACTGAGGGCCCCTATCAGAAACAATGTCCTTAGGGAACCCATGCAGACGACAGACATGAAACAGAACCGCCTCTGCAGTCTCCTTAGCAGAGGGGAGCTTGGGTAACGGGACAAAATGGACCATCTTAGAAAATCGATCCACAATAGTTAGAACCGTGGTATTACCTTCAGACGGGGGTAATCCTGTCACAAAATCCAAAGACACATCAGACCAGGGTCTACTAGGGACGGGAAGCGGATGCAACTGACCAACCGGGGGTTTGTTGGAGGTCTTGCATGCTGCACAGACGGGACAGGACGCGACGTACTCCGCCACCAGCTTTTCCATGGCTGGCCACCAGAAGCGCTGTTTGATGATGAACATGGTTCGCTGGACTCCCGGGTGACAGGACAGCTTAGAGGTATGGGCCCAGTGAATCACCTGTGGACGGAGGTTAGGGGGAACAAACAGACGGTCTGGCGGGACGCCAGCCGGGATGTTACAAGCCTTTAAGGCCTCGGAAACAGACTTTTCAATCTCCCAACGCACCGCCCCCACCACACAGGACTCAGGCAAAATAGTTTCGGGCTCCACACTGGCTGTATCAGGTGCAAACAGTCTGGACAAGGCATCGGGCTTCACATTCTTGGAGCCCGGCCGATAGGAGAGAGAGAAATTGAAACGTGTAAAGAATAATGCCCACCTGGCCTGACGAGAGTTGAGTCTTTTGGCGGTCCGCAGGTACTCTAAGTTCTTGTGGTCAGTCCAAATTAGGAACGGCACTTCCGTTCCCTCCAGCCAATGTCGCCATTCCTCCAGCGCGACCTTAATGGCTAACAGCTCCCTGTTGCCGATGTCATAATTACATTCTGCTTTAGTCAATCTTCTGGAAAGGAAGGCACAAGGGTGGAGCCTGTTGTCCTTAGGCGACCGTTGCGAGATGACCGCACCAACCCCCAGGTCAGACGCATCCACTTCCACGACGAACTGGAGAGCTGGATCCGGGACTGACAGAACGGGGGCCGAAGTGAAGACGTCCTTCAGCCTTCTAAAGGCTTTTTCAGCTTCGGGACCCCATCTAAACACAGACTTAGGAGAGGTTAGAGCATGCAGGGGGGCAGCCACACTACTGAACCCCCTAATGAACTTTCTGTAAAAGTTGGCGAATCCAAGGAACCTCTGGACGTCCTTACGACAACTAGGGGTAGGCCAATCTCTAACTGCACTAACCTTCTCCGGGTCCATCTGCACACGTCCCTCTGCAATGATGAACCCCAGAAAAGACACAGATGGCCGGTGGAATTCACACTTCTCTGCTTTTACAAATAACTGATTCTGAAGGAGTCTCTGGAGCACTTGGCGGACATGATGGACGTGTGACTCGACATCCGGGGAAAAAATCAGGATGTCGTCTAAATAGACAAATACAAAAACATTGAGCATGTCACGCAGTACATCGTTTACCAGGGCTTGGAAAACAGCGGGGGCGTTGGTGAGACCAAATGGCATGACCAAGTACTCGTAATGCCCACTGGGAGTGTTAAATGCCGTTTTCCACTCGTCACCTTCTCTGATTCTGACCAGATGGTAGGCATTACGGAGGTCTAATTTAGTAAAAACCTTCGCACCATGTAATAGCTCAAAAGCAGATGACATGAGTGGTAAGGGGTACCTATTACGTACAGTGATATCATTTAAGCCCCGGTAGTCAATACAGGGGCGGAGACTCTTGTCTTTCTTGTCTACAAAGAAAAAACCAGCACCGGCTGGAGACGATGAGGGCCGAATTAAACCAGCTTCTAATGATTCGTCGATGTATTTTTTCATGGCGACTGTCTCCGGGCCCGACAGGGAATACAACCTTCCCTTAGGAGGGCTGGTACCAGGGCGTAGGTCTATGGCGCAGTCATACGGTCTGTGAGGAGGCAAAGCAGTGGCACGGGCCTTATTGAAAACTTCTTTCAGGTCATGATAACATTCTGGTACCTTATTAAGGGCAGGAAAATCAGTCTCTGGCTCCCTCAGGGCCTCCACAGAAGCCACAACAGGCTGGACTGGAGCGGATGGGAGACCCTGGGACCGGTCCTTTACCCCATGGTCCACACAAGCCTCTCCCCAAGACAAGACCTCTCCTGTCTTCCAATCTATCCGGGGGTTATGAAGTAAGAGCCACGGGTGACCTAATATGAGGGGTTGAGTATCAGAGTGGAAGATATGAAAGCTAAGCTTCTCTGAATGACCATCCTGGAACTGAAGAGTAACTGGTTGAGTGCGCAGCACCACACGACAGATGATGTGATCGTCCAAGGCCCGTGCCTCCAGGGGGTGCTGAACCGGTACCAGTTCCAGGTTTAGCTGCTTAGCCAGTCTCTCATCCATGAGGTTAGCGTCTGAGCCGGAGTCTATCAGGGCGGAGTGCTGTAGCGAGACAGAATTAGAGGACAAACAAACCATAGGCTGCACCCGAGATGTGTTGAGCATACACACAGTATGGCTCAAGAGAGCGCCCTCACCTGCCGGAGTTTTGGGCTTCAGTGGACAGCTGGCGACCCGATGTCCATCTTGTCCACAATAAAGACACAGTCCGGTTGTCAGACGGCGGTGATGCTCCTCTGCGGAGAGACGTGTGCGGCCCAACTGCATCGGCTCCTGTCTCGAGGCTTGGCCAGGTTCCGGTACGGGTAACGGAGGATCTACAACCTTCTTGTCACTATCAGCTGGTCGAAACCCAGACGGTTCAGTCTGCCAGATGCCCCATTGGTCCGTGACCAGGATGGCAGCTGAGATGACGTCATCCAGAGTACGTAGTTCCTGACGGAGCGCCATCTCACGCCCAATGGTGCGATTCAGTCCTGACTGAAAAGCAGTGATTAATCCTGCCTCATTCCAACCCGACTCAGCTGCCAAAGAGCGAAACTCACTCACATATTGTCTGATTGATCGGTCTCCCTGCCTCAGCCTCATAAGTCTCATCGCAGCCTGCTGGCCACGAATAGGATGATCATATATTCTTTTGAGTTCGGCCAACAGGCAAGATGCAGACTGAGCTAGGGGGGAATTCTGCTCCATGAGGGAATTGAAAAAACTTAATGGAGGTCCTTCCAACAAACTTGCTACATAAGCAATTTTAGCTGACTCACAAGAAAAGCGTCTGGGTTGAGAATCAAAAATTAAACGAATCTGGGTACAAAAACTTCGACATGTGTCCGGGTTACCAGAGTACTTTGAGGGAGGAGGGATGTTTGGTTCCTCCGTGGCTCTCACAGATGGACATGAGGGTTCAGGTTCGCTCGGGGGACTCTGGGCGGACGCCTGATTACTGGTGAGCTGGGAAATCTGGGAGGACAGCTGAGACATCTGGTCCATAAGGGACTGCAAGAGCTGCTCATGTCCCCCCATGCGTTGCCCCTGTAGGCGGATAGCTTCCCGGACCTGGTCTAGGTCTGCTGGGTTCATACTGTTGGCCAGTTTGTACTGTGAAAGGCTAAGTACAAAGGCTGAACCCAAAAGCAAGACCACAAGTAAATAAGGTTTAGTGTTTTTATTAAACACTTTCACAGAGAATAAGGTACAACACAGAGATAATATAATTTCTGTGGAGCCTCTGGTTCCGGGGATAAACGTCTGGGCTGCGGGTGGATACGGCAGACGACCAGCTTGGCCGAGCCGGGGAAACCCCAACGAAATCCCCACTAGGGACAGACAGAGGGTGGTCAAAAAACAAGCCAGGTCATACACGGATAAGCAGTCTAACAAGCAACGGTACATGGGGGACAGGCAGACTCACGGTAGTAATCCAGGCGGAGGTCGAAGCACAGGAAATCAGTAGAGGCTGAGGTATTTAAAGGGAGCAGGCAGAGACAGAGTCGGGTATACGAACCAGGTCGAGAACAAGCAGGCAGGATAGGAACAGGCTGAATCGGTGGTCAAAGGACGAAAACAGGTCAAACACGGCAGACAAACGAACAGGATCCAAGTAATGCTGGTAAGTGAACACAACGAATTGTAGAGCACAAACTGGCAAAGGAATAGGGGAAGACACAGGGTTTAAATACACAAGAGGGCGGGAAGACAATGAGACACAGGTGGAGATAATCAGGGAGGAGCAAGGTAATCAGGTGAAAGGTGAGCACAAAAGGAAGTAAAGACAACAGACAAGACACATGAGGGAAACTTAACAAAATAAAACAGGAAATGACAAACAAAACAGAAAAGACAGACAAAGTCCAGAAGCCGACATGACATAAACTTTTTCTGTTTTCACATGTAGAATTTTTGTGAATGCTATCTGCCTCCTGTTCACAATATTTCTGATGTGTTTTGGTATATATATTTAAATGTTTATTTCAAAGTGTGTGTGGGGGGGTGGGGGTGGGGGGTGGGGGTAAAAATGTACACACTGTATGATACATCCATGTTGTGCTGTTGAATACCCACAAATCAAATGATAGATAGATAGATAGATAGATAGATAGATAGATAGATAGATAGATAGATAGATAGATAGATAGATAGATAGATAGATAGATAGATAGATAGAGACCCACAACTATTTCTGTGACAACATAAATACATTTTCCTCTTTAGTGATGAATCACCAATTATTACAATATTTGGTGTTTTTCAGTTAAAATCATTTATTTTGCCATTAGTGTCAATGAAACGCCTGAATTTATTGTGTCCAAATACTTTTGTCCATATACGTCAGGCTGAGGTGGAGTTGATCAGGCGCTGCTTGTCGTTCTGAAATTGAAACTATAAACACACCTGGGCTGGGTTTGGAAATTCCACACCTCATTCCTGCTCACGAAGACAAAGAGGCCTGAACAGACACCTGTGTTCAACTGAAACATTCAGGTGAGTGGAAACCTACAGGAATAAAATCCTGACCATCCGTTTGGTTCTTCTACCTTCATATGGACATATTTGGACAGATCTCTGGTTTGACATTTTTTTTCACCATACTTTCACTTTTATCTGTCATGTATTTTCTGTTTATATTCAGTGTCATTTTTTTTTATCTTTAGCTCGAGCTTTTGTGAAATACAAGTATCTTCATGTTAAATGAGGGGTGAAGTTAGTGTTTTCTGTTGTTTCCCATCAATTTTTATGTAATATAATATAACCTGCAAATATATACAGTAGATTATACCAACGCTACATAAACAAAGTCAAAAAGTAGAAAAATAAACATGAAAAAAAGTGTTTTTAATGGGAATTAAGATACACAACCACCAGCCGAACTAAAATAAATAAATGAAATATTACATTATTATAAATAATTCATTATATTTTGAGGAATAAAAGTAATATTTGATTTTATTCACGACACTATGATTATTATGAATGTTTTTCTGAAGAACTATGACTGTTCTTATATTATTATGATATTATGAATGTCACTTTTATGGATCATGTATTTTCTGTTTATATTCAGTTTAATTTATTTCAGTTTTAATCTTTAACTCAAGCATTTGTTAAATACAAGTATCTTTATGTTAAATGATTGAAGTTTGAAGGGTGAAGTTAGTTTTTTTGTTTGTTTGTTTGTCGTCAATTTTTGTTTCATTTTTGTCCAGTATAATATAACCTGCAAACACATACAGTAGATTATACCAAAGCTACGTGAATATACACATCACATGTGTCAAATAAAGTGCTCCTGTTTGTAATCATTGGAAAAATAATTTCTTTTTTCTTGAATTCAACTTCTCAATTGGATATAATCACCCATTCCCAGAAGGAAGTAAAAAAAAAAAAAAAAAAATCCCCAGTGTGAAACCTTCAACATACAGTGTGTGACGTGGTTACTGATCTGCTGATCTGAAACCAGTTAAAGATGTTCTCATGCACCGTGCCTACAGTGTTATCATTCAGGTTCAGCTTAATTACTATTATGGACACGGAATGATGCTGAACCTAGACCTGAACACCTGAACCTGCCCAGATCATAACTCTGTAGGCACAAGGCATGATGGGTAATCAGGTCATCTGCCTCTCTTTTCATCCTGATTTTAACTACCTTTAGGCTGTTTAACCAACTTCTAGTTTGTTTCAATCGTATTTTGGTTTGTTTTTACAATCATTTAGTGTATTTTACCCACCTCCAGTTTAGTTTCACTGTATTTTATACTGGTTTTACTGGCTTTTAGTCCAGTCAGTTTTTATTGTCATTGAGCCCGTTTACATCCACACCAGAACTCTGATCATTATCCCATTTCTGGAGTTGTCAGTTTATTCCAGTCCTCATGTAAACAGGATAATCCAGGGTGTTCCTGCCCTTCACTCACTCCACTGGCTCCCTGTTCACCTCTGCATGGAACATAAGATCCTCCTTCACACCCACTTACCCGGTCAGACCAGCGGCACAGTCTGTGCCCCCCCAGGACCATGGGTGACAGGGCCTTCAAGGCTGCTGTTCCCTGTCTGTGGAACGCCCTTCTAGACCACCTCCAGGCCCCACAGACAGAGGACATTTTTAAAAAAGGTCTGAAGACCTTTCTCTTCAGGAAAGCATACCTGTACTCTTGTCTGGTCTGCGCATGCTTTACCTGTTTTTATCTGACTTACGTGCTTTCTGTTTTAACTGCTTAATTTCCCTTCTAATTGTATTTATTGTACCCTGCTTGTAGCACTTTGATGTTTTTAGCTAAAAATGTAAAGTGCATTTTAAATAAAATTGATTATTATTATTATTTTTCAACCTTGGGGTTGGGACCCCACATGCAGCCGCCCTGAATTCAAATGGGGTCGCCTGAAATTTCTAGTTATGGATACAAATAAAAATAAGAACTTACTAATAAAAAAATACATGGTGAGTTGACAGAGACAATCCCAATCCAAAAAA
>NC_043975.1:3869951-3898345 GCF_902148855.1 Sphaeramia orbicularis
CTCACTTTTTAGTTTGGTTTGGTTTTCCCTGATAAACCCATTGGACCATATCTTTACTTAGTTTGACCCTCAAAGACCTAAACAGACCAAAACCATCGACTGATCTAGACTGTTTAACACCTGCTGATCCACTAATCCTATCAATACATGTGAATAATTAGTGTAAAATAGAGTTATTCATCTTTTCATGGTCATCAGATATGACCCATTTAGATGTTCAGAGGCTTCGTAGTTACCGTGGAAACACCGTCATCTTCTACAAAAATGATTCACCAGTAAAGCCCACAGAGTTGGACCAGTGACAGTGGATGGACACACTGGGTTTATGTTCAGTGAATGATTTATTTTGGTGAAAAAAGTCAGTTTTCTCTGTTTTGATTCAATAACCTTTGAATTTACTCTGAGCTTTTATGAACGTCTACATGATCAGTGAATTAAATACAGGAAAATTCATGATTTACACTGAAAAATACAAAATACAGAAAGCAGTCATTATCTCAACACGTGAGATAATAACTACATACATACATCTGTATTAGGGGAGGGCAATATGGTAAAAATATCATATCACGATTTTTAAAAAATAAAATCGTGATATCAATTTCATCACGATTCTTTACATTGATTTTTGAGCCTAATTTGCCAGTTTCTGAACAGTGCAACCAAACAGTTTCCCTAAACCAGTGATTCTCAAATGGGGGGGGCATGAGCACAGGATGGGAGGCAAAAAAAAATCATGGACTCACTGGGTATTTATACGAAGGAAAGCTGAAATATTTAGGTCTCAGTCAACTAGTTTAAGCGGTCTTTTGAACCCCTCGTTTTTGACTGTTTTGAAGGGAATCAAATCTTTTGCAGGTAAAAAGTCACTGCTTCTGTTCCCTCTTTTTTTTTGCTTGAATTAAGCAAAAAAAAATCTTGAATTAAACAAAACAATCTGCCAATGAAACAAGTGAAAATGATCTTGGTAAGATTTCTTGAAATAAGATTTTCCAGATCTATTGTCTAAAAATCAGTTCTTATATCTCACTGAAAATTTACTCTTTAGGCGATGATGTCTTATTATAAGTGTGATGAGATATTTGGACAAGAAATGAGACAAATACACTTGGTAAGATTTTGATTTTTGCAGGGTTGTTGGTAACCATTGGTCCAGGAAAGTTTCTGTTTTCAGACTGAGTTAGGTGAATATGAGCTCCATATTGTGCATGTCTTTTACTCTTTGTTTCCATTGTGTTATCGTCGGGGGCTGGGGCCTAGGCCAAGACATTGCCAAGACATTTTTTTGGCAGTCAAAAGGAGAACCTCTGATAGCACAACTGTTTTTTTTGTCTTCAATACCTTTTGGCAAAATTCCAAGTATAAAAACAGATGGTCTTTCAGAGTGGGGCTTTGCCACATATGTGTTGATAATATGTAGTTTAAATATGGATTTATGAATATATTATTACTATGCTATTATATAGGACAATACAGAATATTAGATGTATTTATACTATATATGTATATGTGTTTTTGTTTGTCTTTTTTTTAGTTTTTATTAACCCTTTCATGCACAAATTATGAAAACCTTAGTCAAGATTTTTTTCTTCAGTATTTAGCCATGAAAAAAACAATGCAATTGAGTTTTTTTTTTCTATGGAGTTACAAAAATATCCATGCATTTAATTTTTGAAGTAAAGAAACGTGTTTAAAACCCAATATCAGCAAGTGATATGAAAACAATGAAATAAAAACATTTTTAATGCTGCTAATCTGATGTCTTCTCACATTTTAACATATTCTAATGCTAGTAATTACTCACTTCATGGAGATAATATGCAAAAAAAAACCTTCTTGTCTAACAAATAACAATTGATTTAAACTCAAACATGTTAGTGCAGATCAGGTTTATCAATAATAGTGAAGTTACAGTAATGATCTGAATTACAGTGTATGGGATGGTGCATAAGTGTCCGCTGTGTTGGCTGATATGGAACTAAAACAACAAAACCCATTAAATACAAGAGAACAGCTGGAGAAGAACTATCCACTGGAGTGGACAGTGCATGAAAGGGTTAATATCTGGTATTAATATCTGGTAGGATAATTTGTAAATGGGTATTATCATATTAATATATATAGAAAAAAAGGAGTTGTTATTGTTGTCGTTGTTGTATTGATATTCATATAAAGTAATTGCTATAAAGTGATCATAAGGAATAGAGATTGGGGGAAGGAGTATCTAAGTTTTTAATTCTTCCTACTCCTTTTCAAGCATGTATAATTTAATTTAATTTATTTTATTTATCTTTTTTTTTTTCTTTTGTTTGCTTATCAACATTTTATGTACCAGTACTTACATTTTGTTGGTTGATTTTTGTTTTGATTTCACTGTCTACATGTTCGAAATAAAGATTTCAATCAATCAATCAATCAATCAATGGTTCGAGGGGCAAGTCTATATTCAAACATTTTTTAATTGAGAAAGAAAATATTTTTTTTCATGTACTTTGACAAAACACACTGGTTGTAGAAGGTTGTAAGATGAAAAAGTTAAGTTAAATGTAGATCTCGGTCTTTCAGGGTTGAAAAGACAATGAAAACCTTCATAAAGTGGCAGTTTAATGTTAATGTTGAACAAACCATCTGACTGAGTACTGATATTTTATGTCATATTTTATATTTATTCCAGGTTTTGTCGAAGGAGGTCCAAGAGGAGCATGAAGATTTCGACAAAGTGAAACAGTTCTGTAGTCCATCGATTGACCTCATTAAAGTAAGGAAATCACACTCCTTAAATTGACTCCTACAACAAAGTAAGAGGTGGAGATGGTGAGGTTTTTTTTTTACTTTTTTCTTTGCATTATCCACAGGTTCAGAGCCAGAACGTGGAGAAGAAGATTAAAAAGGACTTTGAGAAGCTTCGTCTGTTCCTCAGAGAAGAGGAAGCCACCAGAGTAGCAGCAGTGAAAGAAGAAGAAAGGCATAAAATTAGCCGGATGGAAAAGATCATGAAGCTCAGAAGAGACACTCTGATGCTCTCTGACACCGTGAAGGACCTGGAAGACTTAGGAGACGGTCCGTTACTGTCGGTAAGTAACAGAACGAAAGAACACCATCAGTGGGTAAAGGTTTTCCTCAGTTAATCTGGATCTTTCTCATGCTTTTACTTTGTCATTTGCAGAAATTCAAAGCTGATATGGAGAGGTGAGAATCCTGTTTTTATTTGACATTAGATGTTTAAATCCAACCAAGATCAGCTCAAACATTATGTAGAAAAAAAAACATATGGATTATTTCATTCCAGTGGGACCTGTCACTGGGTTGGATGTATTAGGCAGCAAGTGAACATTTACTCGTCAACCATGTTGGGAGTAACGTGTTACAAAGTAATGCATTATAGTAACAGATTACTTTCAGCTGTAACACAGCAGTGTAAGGCATTACTAATCAGTTTTCAGTCATATTTTACTCAGTACATGTTCAATAGCGCTCATGTTACAACACACTTTTCGCCCACAATTTAATTGAAAAAAACAAACCAACAAAAAGCAAGACTGCGAGACCTTAAGGAATCCAAAATGCATCAGTAATGCTCTATTTCCTGTTGGTGTTCAGCCAATGGGTGAAGACGGCAGACGACACTCCACTGTCCACATAGACATATGCTCATGACTAACCCTAACCCTGCTTTACAGAAGCCAGTTAACATGATCCATGGCAATGACAAGGTAAGCTAAGGTTTCTATGACTAGTTAGAATTCTTTATAGATTATGGATTTATCCACCAGCATCCTCGGCACCACCCCCTGTGTGAGCATGGAAAATGTTGAAAAACATGCAAACATTCCTGTTGAGATTCGAACATCGTAGACTGTAGTGTTACTTACTGAGCTGTCTTTGGGGCGCCAATTAATGCATCCCAAAGCTCTCCTATCTGTTGTATTCAGGGGGGTTATTGTTTGACTTTGGGGGCGGGGGTTCTACTGCACATGTGCCATTTATGATAGGAGTCTGTATTTAACTAAAAAGTAATATAGGAGTTATGTAACACATTACAATTCTGACACAGTAATATTGTAAGTTAAAGACTTACTTTTAAATAATAATAATAATAAGAAGAAGAAGAAGAATCTTTATTTTGTCAGTAGGTTCACTTGTAAACGTGCAACACACCAAAACTTGACCTCTGCCTTTAACCCATCACTAGATCATGGACCAGTGGACCAGCTATATACTGACAGCTAACTGCACTTGTATGGCTGGGAAGTGTTAATGTACATACTGATATGAAATGGACACGGCAGAGCCCAGAATTCCATAGGATTTCAACAGTCCAATCCGTCCGTTTAATGGCTTATATCACAAACATCTACGGTTTGCCTCAAAGGGCATCTTTAATGACGGTATTCGGTAAAAGTCAAGGTTGTTTTTTTTTTTTTAGAATTTCTTTTATGAAAACCTACAGCACAGCAAGACATTTTGTCCTCCTCTTTTCTCTCTGTTCTCTCAGTTTACTTCTGTTGATATACAATGTTTTTCTGACACCAGGTTGCACGCACAACTGCGGTGTTGAAGACCGTGATATCGACTCCGAAGTGGTCTATAACAGACTTGGGTTCTTAGCCTGGGCATTTTAGCCTATTTTTGGGGGTGCTGAAGCACTGTTGAGCCGCACTCTGTAATAAATTCCCATTATGTAATAAAAGTTCAAAATGTAATAAGAATGTCACGTCATCTTGTAATAAAGCCGCATTATATAATAAACTGATGCATTTTGTAATAAACTACCTCAGTGCATTATGTAGTAAATTTATTCGCATTATGTAGTAAGTTATTACAATTTGAGAAATTTATTACAAAATGCACTTGACACATTTTTATTTTCAGGAAAATGTAATAACATGGTTCATTACGTAATAACGACACTCAAGTAGATTTTTCCCCCTCTGTAATTGAAGTAGCCCTGCAGATTAGTAGTTGTAGTAAGTGCTAATGATAGCCTACCTATTAGCATTACATTCACAGTTAGTGCACACACTCCAACATGCACACACAAAGTAGAAAATGCTGATGTTGAACAATAAATGGCTTTATTTCTAAACAGAACCTTTTTAAGGCAAATTAAAATATTTTGATCAATATAAGGTGTCTATGCCAGTTAAAAAAAAAAAAAAAAACTCAGGAAAGTGTCTTTAACAATGTAAACAACATTTCTGGATATTAAAAAACAGCTGAACCGTCACACGCCTTTGGTGGCTAACTTGTAACTAAAATGTATTTTGCCGATAAACACACACTAATCAGTGCCAAACACGTGTCTAAATGACTAAATGTGTCAAGTGCATTTTGTAATAAATTTCTTAAATTGTCATAACTTACTACACAATGCGAAAAAATTTACTACATAATGCACTGAGGTAGTTTATTACAAAATGTGTCAGTTTATTACATAATGTGGCTTTATTACAAGATGACGTGACATTCTTATTACATTTGGAACTTTTATTACATAATGGGAATTTATTACAGAATGCGACTCAACAAGCACCCCTAAATTGATTCCCAGCACCTCTAAAATATTTTATGGTTGCTGAAATTTGTATTTCTTCTTGTTTACTTTATGTCCATTCTTAACATGCTAGAAAAATGTCAAAACCACACACAGTTTGTGGTTGAAAAGTAATATTTTAACAACAAATATACAGCCCCCCTCCACACATTGTCTCTAAATAGTTTGATCCACCCCACCCCTCTCCCCTTTTCCTGACTTGGACTCTGGGTGCTCCATCTGAATAGAGCAGTGTGTGCAGGTGCTGCCCTCTAGAGGTGGGATATGGTAGTGGTGTAAGTACTTGGTTTAAACCAGGACATGAGACACATTTCTTTACTTCTACCACTTAATACCAACACATTATTATCATCACCAGTCCCAGTTTTTGCTGCATTGAAATGTAGATCACTGTTTATGCTGTTAGGTAGGAGTTAGCTGATGGTTTTTTTCTGGCTAGGAAACAGGAAACAGAACTGAGAGAAGCTGCTGTTGTGTCTGTGCATGTGTTCAGATTAAAGACAAGGTGATACTGTCTTTAACTAACTGGATGCCCATTAACTTCTATTTGGTGTTGGAAGTTGGATAAATGTATCATTCTATATTTCTTATTAGATATAAAACACATTATTTGGTTATTTGCCTTTTGGTTAAAGCACAAAGAGAGAGAGGGGAGCAGAGCGACACTGAACATATACACTGGTCTACAGTTTATTAGAAATTATCTGCCTCAGAGATCAAATGTGCTAAATGTTACGTATTTTAATCAAAACAAATGATAAAAGTGCTGGTTTACTGATGTTTTGATGGTATATGATGGTGTGTTCTTCCACATATATGTTGGTTTCTGTCCATTTATACAACAGATTTATAAAAGTTACATTGATAGATTCTGTTCAGTGAATGGATTGTCATGTGCAGACAGTGTTTGAAGTAGATCTGGTAGCTCTGACACTAATATTCCTCTGGAGTTAAACCCATTCTCTCATATATGTATACGCTGAGGAGCTGCAGTACCAAAATGGAGGATTGTCTTCCACCAGAAATTAGAGTTAGGGTTTATTTCTTGTATGATTCCAATCCATTCCTCTTTTACTGTGGCTCAGCATTTAAATAAGTTTCATCAGATTTGATGGTTCAGTCACAGAGTTTCTCATACTCAAAAAAATGTTATGCTTTTCTTTCACAAATGTGGGAATTATGGTCCGAAATTGTGTTAAAATGCAAAAAACAGTGAAATTTCTTTTGCCTGACCAGGCAGCACTCTGGGTGCTCAGCACCCCTGAACCTCTGATCCTAGGACCACCCCTGGTTCTTAGGAAGTCTGTTCTCTGGGTCTTACTGCAACCGAACTAGCAGAGTTCACAAGTCCAAACTCAGCGAACCTGATATTGAGGAAGGCCTGTTCACTTCGATGTCTACATGTTCTCTTAGTGTCTAATTCCTCCGCCCACTGACTGGTCCCATTGGTTTGACTGAATCAACATTAACCCCACGTTTCCTGCCAGTGTCAGAAGGTTCTGTCTGATCCATGTCAATTCATCTGTATCGGAATAATGTGAAATCATCTGCAGAGCTCAGAACTCGCTGCCGGATCCAAAGCAACTTCCAGAGGCTCAGATCGACAAAGGCCAACATGTGGACAACCTTCAGTTCAGGATCTGTGAGAAGATGATGAACATGATGAAGCCCAGTCAGTTCTGCCCTTCATCCACATGGTCCTGCCTCAGCCAGGGGCTGCTTTTGTCTGCACTGAACTACTCTGCTCTCATTTTTCCAGGATCTGCAGATCAGGACTCCACCACATCTACAAGGAGGTCTACACCTTTAAGCCTGAGGATGTCAGAGGAGAAGGAGGAAGAGGAGGAGGAGGAGGAGGAGGAGGAAGAGGAAGAGGAGGAGGTGGAGGAAGAGGAGGAGGAGGTGGTGAAGGTGGTGAAGGTGAAGGTGGTGGAGGTGGAGGAGGAGGAAGAGGAGGAGGTGGAGGAAGAGGAGGAGGAGGTGGTGAAGGTGGTGAAGGTGAAGGTGGTGGAGGAGGAGGAGGAGGAGGTGGTGGAGGAAGAGGAGGAGGAGGTGGTGAAGATGGAGGTGGTGAAGGTGGTGGAGGTGGAGGTGGAGGAGGAGGAGGGACTTGGTATATTTCAAGAGATTATATTAGAGTATAAGTTACATGAGTATTTTCGATTTGATTCAGAAGATTCAGACTGATCTCATGAAATGGTGTTGGGAGTCACAGCTGTTCTTATGACATGTGGTGTCCTATACTTACACGTTTTCGACCTTTCATGTTGTCAAGTAGAGTCGAAGCTCAGGACACCTTGGTAGAAATAGGCATTAAAGAGGGAATGTGCTATCCAGAGCAAAGATACTGATTTTGTATGATATACTGTGTTTAAGTCAATTCACTGAACTGACTTAAACACTTTATTCCAGTGGTTTCCAACCTTTTTTGGCTCGTGACCCTATTTTAACTTCACAAATTTCTGGCGACCCCAGACATTCAAAACTGAGACTTTTTTTTTTTTTTTTTTTGGCTAAACTTCATTTGTTTCTCATCATGTAATAGTTTGCTATACTATGTTGCAAATAAAGGTTAATTTTAGAGGACATTTAGTCTATATAATGTATATTATTATGGACAGAGGCAGTAAATCCAGGTGTAGATTACTGCACAAAGGGAGAATTTTATTTTCCTTGGTCTGGATATGTACAGTCAGTCCAGCTGGGATTTACAAGGAGGACAATTAATACTGAACAAACAAGAACTGAAACTATGAATTATGAAAGAGCTGCAGCATCTGAAACTGACCACAATGAACATTTGACAGATAAACAGAACCACAGTGCTGCAGTTTCACAACCACAGTTTGTCTTTTATGGATTGGGATTGTCTCTGTCAACTCACCATATATTTTATATTAGTAATGTTTTTTTTTTGTTTTGTTTGTTTTTTTTTCCTTTTTCAATTACTAGAAATTTCAGGTGACCCCAGTTGAATTTCTGGTAACCCCATGTGGGGTCCCGACCAGTGGTGTAGCGGTCCCTGAAAAAGTGGGTATACTCTCAATTTTTGTCTTTTTTTTTTTTAATAGTCTGGAAAAATGATGTTTTAGAAACAGTGACATGTCAAACTACTCTGTTTATTTCACCCAAAAATCCATCAGTAGTATTTTTGCTCATGATTATAAAATTATTATGACTTGATCAGGAGCAGTTTGTAGGTTTTAGTGGTTACACAAGCAGATGCATGAATGTAAATGTATTCAACATGAGACAAACATAGGATAACTTTAGCCTTTCATGATGTTAGCCTATTCACACACTTTAACCATTGCCGATAAAATCTCTTCTCCTCTAAATGTGCAGTCATATGGCCAGTCGTTTAAAACAGTGACTCATTCTGAAACCACTTTAAAACTTAGCTCAGAATTATGTATTCCATTAAAATAGGTTCTCTACATATGTGTCACTCACTTGAAATATGTTTATTCTGCCTTTGTCATTCACATTTCCAATAATCGCACATCTTTTGACGAGATGTGCAGTGACTTGTCAATCAACTGGGGTGGCACTGGCACATGAGGTGTCCAATCAGGTGCCAGAGGTGGGCGGTGCTAGTTAGCAATATTTTCCTTGGTATAATCTGCCCTACTCTGCCTCTGATTGGCTCATCAGTCCTTATGCCTAAAGTTAACCAATCTAATCAGTGAAGGCAGCGAGTACTGGCCAATTAGAGGCAGAGTAGGGCGGGTCATAGCTTCACCATCCTAGGGAAAAAATGAGCAATTTGGCTGCAGATACGACTGAATGGTGCACATCAGGGGGGTTTAGAAGTGGGTATACACAATACTGACTGAAAAATAAGTGGGTATATTCTAGGGATCCACCGATACCACTTTTTTCCAGACCGAGTACAAGTACTTACATTTGAGTACTTGCCGATACCGAGTACCGATACGAGTACTTAATAATCCCATTCCAGTTTTTAGTTCCTTTTGTAAATGTGCTTTATTGTCGTTGTCATTAGTCTGACTGGAAAAAAGTGCTGCTACTGACATTTAATGTGTTGGAATGAGCGTTTGTCAATTAATCCACCAGGGGGCGCCGCTCTGAATTAACCATACTGGACAAATACCACGAAGAAGAGGAAAGTTTTTTGAGAAGAAGAAGAAGAAAGTCAGTAATAACAAACATGGAGATGACAGCAGTAACACTAATGTGATACTAATATTGCAGCGTTTTCACTGGTAAGGTTTAAAAGTTTAGCTTCAGCAGGAAGAGAAAAGAGAATTTTTTCACTTCCGCTGGTATTCTCTGTCTCCACCAGCACCTGGAAAATGGATGGAATGTACGCAGAGGATGGACAGAACGCTGCGTCTGTATCTGTCTGTGTCTTTAACGTTACTGTCAGTCAGTGTTACTTTTATCACCGTCGTTTATTTCGAAAAATCTCCACACTCTTCACACTCCACACACATTATTCCTCTTCTTCGTACCTGCTGCACTGAACTGTGAATGTCACACAGCCGTAAGTTGTATCGGTGCATTTGTATCGGATTACTTTTACAAGTACGAGTACACACACTGAGTATCGGAGCCGATGCCCGATACTGGTATCGGTATCGGAGCATCCCTAGTATATTCCGTATACCCCCTATACTCTGGACTACACCTCTGGTCCTGACCCCAAGGTTGAAAGACGCTGCTTTAACAGATGTAAATATGCTGAGTGAATGTAATCCATAAGGTTTAGAGTAGCTGATGTTGATTCTTGAATGATTAACTCTGATTTATGAAATCTAAGAGGAAGGTGTTGTATTTCAGTAAAAGTGTTGGAGAATGTGCAGAAAGCAGAAGTAACAAAACTGAAGACAGTTTTGAAAAGCAAAAGGGAACATGAAGTCCAAAGCTGGCAAAACTGGTAAAAACTGGACACATCTGGATGATGACTCAGTCATAATGAAGAAGTGATTAACGACTAAAAAATATCTGTATAAACTCTAAGTGCTGTTACAGCAGTTGTAAAAAGTACAGGGATTTGGAAGAAGCTGGAGCCCGACACCCAGAGAAGATCCACTGAAACTCTTCTTTTGGGACCAGAAAAGGGCTGTGGTGGACTGGCTTAGGAGTGCGATCTTTACTTCTCAGTGCTGGAGGTTTATCAGAGCTAAGAACCCGATAACAGTAGTTTGACGCTCCAAGTGTTGGGGACCTTTTATATCTGATAACACCAGACCAGGATCAAAGAACTTTTAGTCACCGTGTGGACTTTTTCATTTCCGTCGGAGCCTTTTCCACAGGATCACCTTTTTACGAGATTCTTTGGTTTTTCCACATTTTTGGACCAATTTGCAAAAGAGGAGAGAATTTTTTTCCTATTTTTCTTCCTTTTCCATTGCCCAGCATTAAGGACAGATTCAGCTGTTTTTGCAGCTGAAGAAGTTTTTCCTAAATTGGATTATTTCTTTTTACTGTTTTTCCTTCCAATTCGGATTATATTCTTCTTCCAATTTGGATTTTAAAACTTTTTTCCTTTTTCACTTTGAGGACTTCAAAGCAAGACAACAATTCAGAAAGACTTTTAAATGGATTCGAAAGACTGAACTGTTTATTGGGGGACACCATCAAAGTGAATAAGGGAAGTGATGAAATGATGATTATTTCAGATCTGAATTACGAATCATGGAAATACAAATTAATTTAATGACTGATCTTGACATTATTGATTACTGCACTTGCTTTGATAAATTGCCTACAGTAAATTTAATAAAGAGTATATTTTTCCTTTTCCTTGATTTCTTCCCCATGGATTAGAGACTGAGTGAACCAGATGTCTGACAGCTTTAGGAACGTTCCATTTAATCCACAGGAAAAAGGAAAAGAATTTTTAAAAAAAAACAAAAAAACATAAACTGGGATTGAGTCTAAATGAAATGAACTCCACAGACCAGTCATATTTTTAGAATCCTATATGAATACTAGGGCTGGGTAAAAAAAAATCGATTTGATCGATTTTGGATCGATTTTATTTTAATTTTGTGTTATGGAGTGATAGCGGATGAGATGGATTTTCAGAGCGGGACCGTGAGTACCTGACCCGGGTACCGACGCTGAGGGAACAGTCGACTCCGGGCCCCAAAGGAGAGATGGGCGTCTGGATGTCACTCGCAGGAGGAAGGGCTGGAAAACTCCTCCACAGGAGGTCCTCCTGGTCAGGGACGTGCACAGGATTCTAGAGGGGCAGGGGCAATAAGTCACAAAAGGGCAGTATGTGTGTGCCAAATTTTTTTCAGGCCTTAATAACACAATATGTGGCTTAACGTAAATGAATAAAGTAGCCATAGATAACAACAACAACATAGCTGTGTATATTGTGTAGCTGTGAGTGATGCAATTACTGTTTCTCTTGTGTCAACAAATTATTGTCAAAATGTATCATAATACTGAGGTTTGGAGAACACGCGATTCAGCGGCAATTGTAAAAAGCAATAAACACTGGCTTATTATCAGGGTATATATTGTTGAAGATAAAGATTGTACCACATGAACATTCAACTGTGAAACATTGAACACTGACAAAAATATAGAAATAAATACTATAAAAACAGTCCTGTTTAGTCTGTATTTCAGCCTGCATGCCTACAGGACTGCAGTCAACATGTGGATCTACAGTCGTCCTCAAAATTATTCATACCCCTGCCATTTTTTGTAACTTTTTGTTTTTGTGATGAAATGAATGAGTTTTGTCAAGTTTGTTTGTGACTTATATGTGATACACAAGTGAGGAAATAAGAACAAATGATACTTGGAGAAATACTTTATTTCAGGAGTATTTTATTAGAGGATTTCTAAAAAAACCACCATGTTCAAAATTATTCATACCCTAGGTTTATTAAGTCCAAAGTCTTTTCTTAATAGTCAATAGAGTAGCCTTTTTTCTTGATAATGGTTCCTGTAAGTGTCCACAGGTTCTCTTCTGTCTCCTGTGGGGTTTTGGTCCACTCTTCCTGGACCAAAGCCTCCAGCTGGGTCCGGTTGGATGGTCTCCTACCCATCACTCTGGTCTTTAGCTCCCTCCACAGATTCTCTATATGATTTAGGTTAGAACTTTGACTGGGTCATGTCCTTGAACCACTACTGCACTACCTTGGTGGTATGCTTGGGGTCAGTGTCCTGCTGGGACATCCAATCAGGACCAGTCTAGAGTTTCTCAGCACTTTCACGCTGTCATCCAGGACGTTGATATAATTATGTTAAATTCATGATGCCTTGTAACTTCATGAGGTTTCCAGTGCCACTAGCAGAGAAGCATCCTAGCATTATAGGTTATAACCATAGCATTATGTTGCCACCAAAATAACCGAGGTATGAAGGTATCACAGACAACCATCCAGCCAGTATTGCACAAAGGAGTTCTCCATGGATGCAGACACAGGAAGATGGCACGACTCAGGATGAAACATCAGGAGGCTCATCTGGCATTTCCTAGAGCTCTTCTTGACCAAGATCCAAGCTTTTGGTCATCAATCCAGTGATTTGATGAAACAAAGATGGAGTTGTTTGGCCACATGGATGTTGGCTGCATCTGAAGGAAGCAAGGAGAAGAACGCAAGCTGAACACAGCCCCAACCATCAAGCATGGTGGTGGCAACATAATGCTATGGAGTTGCTTTTCTGCTAATGGCACCGAGAACCTCATCAAGATACAGGGCATCATGAAAAAGGAGGATTATATCAACATCCTGGATGACAATGTGGAAGTGTCTGCTGAGAAACTCTAGACTGGTCCTGACTGGACGTCCCAGCAGGACACTGACCCCAAGCATACCATCAAGGTAGTGCAGTAGTGGTTCAAGGACATGACCCAGTCAAAGCTCTGACCTAAATCATATAGAGAATCTGTGGAGGGAGCCAAAGACTAGCGTGATGGGTAGGAGACCATCCAACCGGACCCAGCTGGAGGCTTTGGTCCAGGAAGAGTGGACCAAAACCCCACAGGAGACAGAAGAGAACCTGTGGACACTTACAGGAACCATTATCAAGAAAAAAAGCTACTCTATTGACTATTAAGAAAAGACTTTGGACTTAATGAACCTAGGGTATGAATAATTTTGAACATGGCGTTTTTTAGAAATCCTCTAATAAAATACTCCTGAAATAAAGTATTTCTCCAAGTATCATTTGTTCTTATTTCCTCACTTGTGTATCACATATAAGTCACAAACAAACTTGACAAAACTCATTCATTTCATCACAAAAACAAAAAGTTACAAAAAATGGCAGGGGTATGAATAATTTTGAGGACGACTGTACATGATTTCTTGTTGATGTAGCAGAGCTAACAGTCTGAGACCTGAGATTAGATACACAATAAACTACAACAATTTCTTGACTCCCCAAAACTGAGTCATAACTTCCAAACTGGTAAGCTAAGGCTAATATGATATTTTTCCCAAGGTGCACATTAATGCAGCTTTCATTTAAAAAAAAAAATCGTCCAGGCTCCACATAAACCAGCCCTACTGTGACTGCTGTTGGAGTTTCCTGTTCCTACTGTAGAAACATTCACAGCAGCAGAGGCACAAGAAACTCAAGATCTGGAAACAAATGCAAGTTGTCAGTAAAATCAAGCGGAGTGAATGATTCCTCCTGTTTCTGTGATTCAATACATTCAAGTAATGTTTGGGGGGGGTAGGGGTTGATAAACCCAAAGGTTGAAGTCAATCTACTGTCCTGTCTCATCTGTGCAGGAACTACACAGTGGAGATGTGACCACGACTTATACTTCTCTCTCTCTCTCTCTCTCTCTCTCTCTCTCTCTCTCTCGACAAGCGTGTGAGTGTGCAGCATGGGGAAGCCCCGCCCCACAGTGACAGACAGCGGACAGAGAAGTGCATCAGACTCAACACAAACACACACACACACACAATACCATGACGTACTATTACAAGGAAATGCCTACAGTAGATAACTGTGGTGTTTTTATACAGCCGTTTTCTTTTACATTCCTATGCAGAACAGGAATTTATTTATTTATAAAAGTAAAAAGGGCACTTTTTCTATGAGGCAAAAAGGGCAGGGACTCAAGCCCCCTTTGGGCCCTATGTGTGCACGTGCCTGAAGGTTAGAATTCAAAAGTTGTTGATTTTTGCATGATCTTTAAAATTCTGTCCACCAACTAAAATGTGCACATTGTAAACTAAAGAAAATGACCAGACTAGCATCTGTCTGCCAAGTGTGCCTAAAACGCACTACTTCTTCAATTTGATCTGTATGATTAGGACTGACCTGGATTTACAAAAATAAAATCAAATTAGAGCAGAAAAATAAATCAATATACAATATTTTATAGTTTTATTTACAGGTATGCATTTTACGCACACTTGGTGACAGATGCTAGTATTTTTGAATATTTGACCTAGCATCAAAAATAATAATGCAAATTAACCGATGTTGGAGTTAATCATTGACATATGCCAGGATGGAAAAATCAAATAATATGTGATCCACATTTTATGTAGTATATTGAATACATTTTTTTTTTTTTGTATTTTTGCATCCAAAAAAAGGTTTGTTTACATTACAAACACAGCATTTAAAGGGTTAAAAAAATGTGACAATTATTGAGTATTTGGTATTTTTATTTACGGCTCAAGTTGATGAAATAGAAAAAAGAGTAAAAGAATTAAAAACAAACTGTATGAAAACTTTTTTGACATTATTCCACAAGTGTGCCAAAAAGGCACACTTAGTGCTTAGAAAGGGCCTTGCTGGACGGGATACCGGAGGGTTAAAGGCCATGTTTCTGAGCCATAGAGCAGGATGGAGAGGACGGCAGAGTTGTAGATCCAGAGCTTCGTCCTGTGTGAGATGGTCTGGTGATGCTGCCAGGGCTCTTCTGTGGATAATCTCTGGTTTTAGGTCCCCGTTGTCTGTCACGATGGACCCCAGATACACAAAGCTCTTGACAGGCTCTACAATGTCATTACCAAGCTGCAAGGGAGGTGGATCCAGCCCATCAGCGACATGCATGAACTTGGTTTTTATCCAGCTCACTTGGAGGCCGAGCTTCTCTGCCTCTTCACTGTATCTGCCCAGAGCATCTGTCAGCTGACTGTAGGATGTGCTGAGCAGGAAGGTGTCATCAGCGTACTCCAGGTCAGTCAGGTGGTAACTGCTGAAGGCTCAGAGTTCATGTATGTTTTCATCAGTCTGTTACAGGGCTGTCAAACTCATTTTAGTTCAGGGGCCACATACAGCCTAATATGACCTAAAGTGGGCCGGCCCAGTAAAATAATATAAATAATATTGTCAACTCCAAAGTTTTCTCTACAGTATGTTTGTAAGTGGAAAAAAAGTAAAATTCCGTAAATCTACGAACTGTACTTGAACATAACATGAACAAATATGAACCTGGTAATTCTGAAGAAAAATAATTGTAATTTTAACAATATTACGCCTTAGTTTATCATTTCTACATGTGCATTACAACTCACAGATCACAGTGGATCTACAAAAACACAAAACATTTAGTCACAGGCAGAGTATTGGTACAATTCCACACACTTCTCTTAAGACATTTGAGGTTTTTCATATTTGTTCAGGTTATTCATATTTTGCTTGTAAAAGGCTAGTCTGTAAATGTCAACTTTTTTTTGTAATTTTCCTTTTTTTTTTTTTTTTTTTGCAGTTTTCATTATTTATAGGTTATTATGACAGTATTTTACTGGTCTGACCCACTTTAGGTTGAATTAACCTAAAATTATTTGAACATCCTTGACTGTTAATATCTTCAGTGTAATTTCTGCACTTCAGATTCATCAGGGGCCAGACTGGACCATGTGGCGGGCCGGTTTTGGCCCCCGGGCCACATGTTTGACACCTGTGGTCTATTATGTGTGGAGTCGGACCCCTTCACACCACTAGGTCTGTGTTGGTCTCTTTTGCTTCTCCCGATACAGGACCGGATCGGTGCGGGGTTGTCATGGTGATCAGCCTGGGCCCGGGGACGCGCTCATCCTCAGCCCTTCACGTTTTTCCATCATATGTCTCTGTCTCTGTCTCTCTCTCTCTCACCATCGGTTATCGACATGGACTCATAGCTCATTCAAACCTCACGTGCACTTGTAAATAAAAGAGGCGCTTTTTGTGCGGGCTCGTCCATTTTTATGAATGAAACTAGTTGTAGTGTGACGTCACCGCACAGCTGGAGTAAGTGAGAAGGCGCAGTGTTTAGAGAAGGTATGGTTATTACCAAGGAAGTTTTTTATTTCAAATAAAGTGAGAGAGGTATCTTTAAAACTGTTCCATAGGTGTTATCCAGTTAATTCAGCTTTAGTTCAGTGTAAGATCAGTGTCGACCCTTTTTGTTCATTTTGTCATAATTCGGATGAAACATTAACTCATTTGTTTTGGGAATGTGCTTTTTGTCAAATATTTTGGTGTGATATCAATCTTTTTTTAAATAGAAAGCTGGATATTTCTCTTAACTTCAAAACTGAAGATATTTTATTTGGTTTCTTTATTACTGATTTGCCTGTTCGGACATTGTTTATTCTTAATCTCATTTCCTTTTTAGCTTAATTTCATATTAATACAAGCAGATTTGTAATCAAAAACCCAGCTTTGTAGTCTTTCAATCTTATTTGAAATCTTATCAAGAGACACTCAACTTTTGCACTAATCCTAAAGCTATGAAAACTAAAGCCTTATGTAACGAATTTAAGCTGTAATTTATTTATTTTTATTTTATTTATTTATTTTTCTCTCTTGTTTTTTTTTTTTTTTATTTGCTTGCCTAATGTGTAGTTGTGTTTGATTCTTCCTGCCTCACCTCGAGCTTTATGTTATGTTGTGTCTTTTTTTTCTCCATGCCATGTTCTGGTTCATGCGTATAAAGTGTTTTGTAAATAAAGTATGAGGAAAAAAAAGGCGCAGTGTTTAGTGAATGAGTAGCGTTGATGGGTTGAGTGTGTTTTGGATTTTGTTCCATAAACTGTTTGTTGTGAAGCCGGGTTAATGAGCCGGTGATGCTATTATGACAGGTGAGTTGGGGGGTGGGGGGGGGGCATAGGGGGCGTATTTCTGTTAGGCAGTTTGAGTCGGTGTCGTGGTGATGTTTGGGTTACGTACGGGAACTGTGTGAGTTTGGCGCATAAACAGTGTTGTGCAGCGGAGTTAGTGTGTGCAGGAGTTCCCGCTGAGAAGTGTTTCCTCTGGCCACGGAATCATCATGTCGACTTCTTATCTCTTAATTAGAACTTTTTACCTCATAATTTCAACTTTTTGTCGCATAATTTTTACTATTTATCTCATAATTTCAACTTTCATTTTGTAATTTTGACTTTTTATCGCATAATTTCAACTTCTTACCTCACAATCATGGCTTTTTATCTCATAATTTTGACGTTTTATCTCATAATTTCAACTTTTTGTCGCATAATTTTTACTTTTTATCTCATAATTTTGACTTTTCATAGCATAATTTTGACTTTTTATTGCATAATTTTGACTTTTTATTGCATAATTTTGACTTTTTATCGCATAATTTCAACTCCTTACCTCACAATTACGGCTTTTTATCTCATAATTTCTACTTTTTATCACATAATTACGGCTTTTTATCTCAGTTTAAATTTTTAATCTCATGTGACTTTTTACCTCATAATTTCAACTTTTTATAGCATAATTTTTACTCTTTTTTATCTCATAATCTTGACTTTTTATTGCATATTGTTGACTTTTTCACACATAATTTCATCTTCTTACCTCATAATCATGGCTTTTTTTAATCTCATAATTACGGCTTTTTATTTCACTATTTAATTTTTTTTTTAAATTTCATACGACTTTTTATCTGATCATTTCAACTTTTATTGCATAATTTCAACTTTGTGTCATAATTATGACTTAATCTTGTCACACTTGGCCCCTCAGTGGTGCCACAGCAAGTGGTTGGCACCGAGCCGTGGTACCGCGGTACCTCGCGGCACCAACCGAGGTGCCGCGGGCCCAACCAAGGTACCACGGCACCTCGCGGCACCAGCCGTGGCGCCGCGGTGCCACGGCTCAGTGCCACAGCTCGGTGCCAGGTACCCCAGCACGGCACCGCGTACCATGGCTGACATCTTTATCTCCACAAAATGTCCTTCTTGAGCTAGTGTTAGTGAAGACACTCCGTTTGAGCTGAGGAGAAGAGGTCTACCTGCAACAAATGGGCGATGCCATGATAGTGGAGCTCCACAGGAAGCTCCTCTTCTCCTCCTCTCAAAATAAAATAATTCTAGAACTTCTTGTAGTGAATATTCATCAAAAATGATATTGAATGTCAGGCAGTTGAACAATTCAACACCGTAATCACACAATTGTTTATTCGCACTGGTAGTTGACAAAGTTGCCGTCAACTTTTCGCGTTAGCATTAGCTTAGCAACGAACCTTCACACAGTGCACACAAGGGGCATTTACCACTGAAAACTAACCCCAACCATACCCTAACCTTAACCATTTAACGCCCATGCCTAACCTTGAGCAGACACTGGAACCGTATTTAATCATTTAACGGCTTTGCAAACTATATTAATGTAAATATCTATATTTTAAAATAACTTTATTTTTTAGCACACGACCTCCACTTCCGGTGGGGTACTTCCTTAGCATTAGCCACATTAGCCGAAAGCCTTAAAATTTTTCAGCCTGTCCTTTTATTTTTTGTGGTGGCCTTAATTTTAAAGCAAGACACCTTTCAGGAAAACAGCGCCCCCTTAATTGAAAAGGTGGATGATGTTTTTTTTTTTTTCTTATAGTGGATATTTTTTTGGGCTGCTCTCTTTTCTCATAGTAGATAATTTTTTTCACCTGTTCTTTTTTTTTTTTCTTTTAATGGATAATTTTTTTTGGCTGGTCTCTTTTTTTTCTTATAGGGGATTTTTTTTTTTTTTTTTTACATCTAGTGGATATTTTTTTTAGGCTGTTCTGTTTTTTTTCTTACAGTGGATAATTTTTTTAGGCTGTTCTCTTTTTTTTCTTATAGTGGATAATTTTTTTTGGGCTGTTCTCTGTTTTTTTCTTGTAGTAGATAATTTTTTTCGTCTAGTGGATAATTTTTTGGCCTGTTGCACCTCTGGGCCACTGCACCTCAGAGCCCCGGTTACCAATCTACAACAAGACTTTAAAGGTGAACAAAAGGAAAAAAACAAACTGCAAATTTTAAACGGAACACGCCAAAAATATTGAAGGCAATAAGTTCAACAGAAGAAGAAAATAGATGTCACACCGTGAACTACAGTACTGACTACAGTGAAGGAACTTCAACTCATGTTTCTGTCTGCCGATTTTTATACACGCTCACCACAGGGCCACCCATGTAAGAAAACGTCACAGTTAACTTCCAACGTGACTGCAGGTACCGCTTCCTTCTGCCGCTTTATAAAGCGGCAGTGCCGCTTCCGCTTCCTTCTGCCGCTTTATAAAGCGGCAGTACCTCCTGCTTTATAAGCAAAAGCTGGACTTCTTTCACTGCAGTCAGTTCTGTAGTTCATGGTGTGACATCTTTTTTCTTCTTCTGTTGAACTTATTGCCTTCAATATTTTGGAGTGTTCTGTTTAAATTTGCAGTTTGTTTTTTCCTTTTGTTCATCTTTATATTTTATTCCTACTTGTGTTTGACCTAAAGTTTATCATCATCTTTCTGTTGGATCTGTCAGAATCAGCTGTTTTGTGGTCAAATAACCTGGTCCTACTGTACATTCATCTCTTTTCTCTTGCACTTTTTTGGGACCACAAAGTTGTGGATACATCAGTGTCAGATTTACCCAAGATGAACCATGACATGAAGTCAGCTGAAGGTAAGTGTTTTCTGTCACCACACTGAACTATTTCATGTCAGTAGATTTAGAAGGTAACGTTATAGAAGCCAATAATGTCATAACAACCGACAATGTAATAAATTTGCCGTTTTTAAAATGTAATAGGTCAATAACGTAATAAAAAATCCTGAGCTGATAACGTAATAACTTACTACATTATTGGCCTGGTAAAAAAAATATTTGCAAATTGAATAACTGAGCCAATAACGTAATAATATATTAATATCACTGTATTTAAGATTCATTTAATAGATATAACTGTGATCATCTCTCTCTCTCTCATATGAAATATGTATGACATGTAACTCACTCTTGAAGGCAGAAATTTACGGCAGTGGTGTGAACATTTTGACAAAGTCAGTGCCATGTAAGTCCCTCTCTCAGAATGTTCACACCATAAGTGACCACTAGATGGCAGTGGTGTGATACGTTCTTCAATAGGGCCATGGAACTCACTTTCTCAACATGTTCCCACATTCACACTACTGCCGTGTTAATGTTAGTCCTTCAGAGTGAGTTACATGTCATACATGTTTCATATGAGTGGGGGGGGGGACACAGACAGACAGAGAGAGAGAGACAGAGGCAGTATGCATTTTCACAGTTATATCCAATGATAAAACGTTAAATACAGTGATATTAGTATATTATTACGTTATTGGCTCAGTTATTACATTTGCAATTTTTTTTTTTTTTTAACAAGGCCGATATCATAATAAGTTTTTATGTTATCGGTTCAGGACTTTTATTACGTTATTGGCTTATTACATTTTTAAAATGGCAAATTTATAACATTATTGGTTGTTAATACGTTATTGGCTTCTACAAACGTTGATGCTTGACGTTTTTTTTCAGGGAACTCCAAGGCCGAGGTTAAAACCACAGATTATCAATCCCAGATGAATAACACCGCAGCGAATGGATCAACTGTGGTTGCTCCCCACGTCAGAGACTCTCAAATTGGCAACTTCAACATCAACGTCAACTTACACGTCACAATTCAAGGTGAGACTGATGGAAGTGGAAATAATACTGAGTATTTAGTCCTCCACAAATTCTGGTCCATCATTAAATCCATCAGAGCCAGGAATCCCAGAGTTGACCTTTGACCCATTGGGCTCCATGGATTGCTTTTGTCCCATAGACGTTAATCAGTGAATGTTCATGGTTCCATCCAGTCCATCTAGAGCACTACACTGTCAACATGCAGGCTTACTGCTGCTCCTCCAGCATCATTCTTCATGTATCCATATAGTTGTGATAGTGTTTATTCTATAGTTCCATAGATGGTACAGGTTTATAGTATTTGTACTAACAGGTGCAGTAGTAGTATATCCACTGGTAGTACTAGTATTTGGAGTAGTACTAGTAACAGTTATGGACATTTGTTCTAGTTATTGGTAGTTATACTAGTAACAGCAGTTCTAGTTCAGTTTACTGTGCATCCATGTGCCCCCCGATTTGACGTTATATAAATAAAATTGTTTTGATTTAGTAGTAGTGGTTGTTTGTTTGTTAATTTGTTTGTTTGTTTGTTTCAGGTGGTAGTTTCTTTCTACCGTCCTCTGAAGGACCCCTGTCTGCGTTCCCACAGGAGGTGTGTGGGGTTCAGAACGACCAGAATGGACGACTGGACAACAGTGACCAGTTTCTGCTCAGGTTGAAGGAGCTCCTGAAAACACTTGACATCTGAATAATATCAGCGACAAAGACCTTCAAGATGAAACTTCAATCACTGTTCAACTCAGATCCTCAGTGAAACAGTCACAGAACCAAATAAATGTCTGTAATCTTCCAACACTGTGTATCATTGTGTTTTAGGATGTAACAGGTTTTATGAACACAAAATAATCCACAACATGTGTAACCAATAACCTGAGGGTGGAAATAATGGCAGAGTCCGACCGTCACAGATCTGGCACTTTTCACAAGTTGCTGGTGACCTAAACTACACTGCACCTAAAAAAACTGAGACACTCTTGTTATTATTTTGTTTTATTCCTAAATTATTGTCAGTGTGTTTTTTTTTTTTCGTTCTCACTGATCTCTGACCCTGTTTTTTCATGGTTCTATGGTGTGTGCTGCTGACCTCTGGACCAGGTCGTCCTTGTAATAGAGATCATTTTATCTGGTTAAATAAAGGTTCACATTAGTGATGGGACAAATGAACTGAGGCTTCGATGTGCGTCTGGAACAAAAGTGGGCGTGTCAAATGAAGACTCCACTCTAGGGTTGAATCGCTGATGAGAAAATCCTGTGACAGACGACAAACGAGGCCTGGGTTTGTGCAGGTTAGGTCATTGGTTCATTCAATGTATCACTGTGTCATAAAAGTGCTTCAAAGCTGGCGCCACACTGTGGTTGTGTCAGCGTTTGTAGTGAGTTGTAGGCAGTTGGTGAGTTAGTGAAACTAAACAATAGAAGAGTTGGACAAGTAGAGGTTTAGGAGGAGCAGCAGTCTAGATTATTCTCACAATTTTAGGGCTTTGACGTCAATCTGATGTACATGTGTGTGTCTAAAATTATCTCATGAATATAGGTATATATACTTTTATACCTGTTTGTGAGTTGGCTGAAATCATGGATGTTTGTGTGTTCATGTGTGTCAGTTATTCAGTTTGTCAATGATTTCACTCCTACTGCATTTTGGAATAGAATAATAGAGTAGAATAAGCTTTATAGGATAATACCACTGTACATTCATTCATTCATTCATTCATTCATTCATTCATCTTCTGAACCTGCTTTATCCTCACCAGGGTCATGGGGGGTTCTGGAGCCTATCCCAGCTACCTATGGGTGAAGGTGGGGTTCACCCTGGACTAGTCCCCAGTTCGTCACAGGGCTGACACATAAGCCCCTTTTACACAACACGTCTGTTACAGGAATATTTCACCTTTATTCCAGAACGACGTCTGTGTGAATGAAACGGTGGATCATTCGGTCCCACCTTTATCACAGCTCTGTAACGCCTCTGGAGGTACGAACAGAGCCCTGATAAAGGTGGAATCACAATTCCAGAACACTATTGAAAAGGAACACCTCTACCTGCTGCTGCGGACATGAAGCCGACCGTGCTGCAGAATCCATGTCAGTAGTAGCTTTTCCATTGGATGTCTGTGCAAAACTTTACCGATTTTTACTAAATGTTGAGAAAAACACAAGTGTGTATTGTCGGTTTTTCCATTAAATCACAAATGCGATGAATAGTTTATTTATTATCAACATGAGAAGTCATTCCATAAACATGGCGATGAACATAAATATGATGTTGATTTACAGATATATTCATTATTATTATATATTATCCCTCTATCTCGTACTAAATTAAAAATGATTGGGTTTCCTGGTGTGTCCACACATACCGAGACATGTTTCTTCTTCTTCTCTTGTTGTAACGTACGTCAACATCCGTTTTTTTTAATTCACCTGACTCTAGTTACAAAAAGGTCTTTCCATTGCAGTTTTGTGTGATATTCCATTTGTGCTACACCCAAAAGAAAGACTTCTTGCCAGCACAAAAACTTTTAATCAAAAAATGAGAGTTTTTGCGAAATTGTCGTTTTTCCATTTGGTAAATTTTTATGTGCAACTTATATTTGCGCAATTTGAGGGTCAACGGAAAAGTGACTACTGTCCCCATATGTGTCCACTGTCTCTCCTGCACCAGGGGGATTTAAAAATGAGCGCTGCGTCCCCCCCCCCCCCCCCCCCCCCTTTGATTCCTGAACGCAGGTCTGCTGTGTAATAGTCCAGCCTGTCTCACCTCTGTTACTCCTTTGTCTTGGCTGTGGAAATCAGTCAGTGGTGGCATAAAGGTGGAATCACCATCTGACCTTTTTTCCAGGACCTCTGTGTAAAAGTGGATACTGAGACCAACAACCAATCCCTGTCACATTCACACCTATGGACAATTTAGATGAACCAATGAACCTATCAGTGCATGTGTTTGGATGGTGGGAGGAGCCGGAGAACCCGGAGAGAACGTACGCAGACACGAGGAGAACATTCAAACTCCACACACAAAGGTCCCTGGTTGGAATCCAACCCAGGACCTTCTTGCTGTGAGGCTACTATTGTACAGTGCAACCACATTAGTTTTGATGTTGTTTTTTTAATTTACTTTTTATTTTGTTTTTTAGAAAACCATAACACAAATACTTACACTAACAAAACAATACAAAAGAAACAGACAACAGGGGGGAGAGTCCAACATTAGAGCTGCATCCAGTCCACATACAGGCCCGGACTGGCGAATCGGGAGGACCGGGACAATTCCCGGTGGGCCGGTGTAATATTTAGGCCATGAGGGCCGGAGTTCACTTACATATATATATATATATATATATATATATATATGTATGTATATATGTATATATGTGTGTGTGTGTGTATGTATATATATGTATATATATGTATATATGTGTGTGTGTGTGTGTGTGTGTGTATGTATATATATATATATATATATATATATATATATATATATATATATATATGTGTGTGTGTGTGTGTGTGACCGGTGGTATTTTCTCTGCGTTGTGTTTCTTTGTGTTGCGATGCGAGATGGACCCACAGGACACGACGTGGAGATTGGAGGAGCAATGGACGCTCACACTCCGTTTATTTCCTGACAAACTGAACTCAAACTACAGTCAGTCCGACTACGGTCCAGCCCCAAACTCTAATGAGAAGACACCGATTAGCATGTTCTCAACACATACACTCCATTCACCATCAAACATAAACAGTCAGTCAGCACGGACACATAATCCACTGGGACACCACACAGACAACAATACAGATAAAATTAAATACTAAAAAAAAAGAACATAAAATCACTTATAATATAACTCATAATGCACGATGACAATAGATTAAAACAGATGGCCTAGCTCTTCCCACAACGAGACATTTCAAAAGGGAAGAGGAAGGAGAGGACCCCAACTTTATATTGGGGTACCCCGGAAGTAAATGAAAAAGACCGGACATAAACCAACGAAGAAGAGGGCGGAGGACCAACAAAACACAGGACTACAACTAAACAATGTCAGGTAACACACTTAAATTAAAAGAATAAGCAGAATAATTACAAAAATAACAGCACAACTCAAATCAATAAACTTATATTTAACAAAAGGTCCTGCACCACAAGGGGGCGCTACCTCCCAATTTATCAGGATTTAATAGTACTGTAATAACTATGTTACATATATATATATATATATATATATATATATATATATATATATATATATATAATTTATTTTTTTTAATTTTTGGGCGGGAGGTGTTCACTCATAGCACTGGGTTGATCACATAAACTGCAACTGCTGTTCCTGGGCCCCACCCCCTCTACTACCAAGCAGACGCAGACGCACTATGACCTGGAATGGTCAGCTGTGTTTGCTGTTTGAAACATGGATAATAGAAAGAGCAAGGGTGGTGTGGAGAAGCAAGAATTAAAAAGAGGAAAACTCTGGAAGCAAACGCAGCCAAATGTGACAAAATCTGCAACTTTTTCACAAAAACGACCTCCGGTTGGAAACAACTAATGAGGACGATGAACCTGGTAAACCACCTTTAAAGTTAGTTAATTATCGAGTCAGTGAATTGTGTGGCATTGTGGCGTGGAACATAACGTTATGTCATTTAAATAATAGTATGATGCGAGGCCACAGAACTGGGAAACTTTGTCTTGTAGCTCCTCAGAGTCTGAAAGCAGATCCAGCAGCAGACAGCAGCCATGAGCCCACAAGTCCAGAGTGGGCAGGTAGGACTGCTCAGAGAGGGAAGAGGATTAGAAGAAATAGACTCCAATGAAGAGTATGGTGTAGGCCTGTTCAGTATGAAAGGTATCTGAGATGATTCAGCACTACATGAATGAAACTGACACCAAGGCTTTGAAAATAGAAGATTTGTGCTGAGAATTCTGAGCATTTTTAAACTGTGCTTTAGTGTCAGAAGCAGAGCCAGGAGCCAGTAGTGATGAGGGGATTGTTCCTGTCAGGATGGAAGGAAAAGGTGAGCTGTTGGAACAGACTGTGTGAACAAGCATTAGTTCCACTAAAACCACTTTCTAGACCCAAACCATAGTCCTGACCTATTTTATTTTTATTATTAAAGTGAGACAGTAAATACACAAAGCCCACAACTGAAAGGCAATAACATAAAGTAATATTAAATAAGCCTGTATATTTTGCCAATGTAAATATCTGAATTGGTTAAGTAAATCCAAATGTCACTAGATATTATTTTTTATTGTGATCCAGGTGCAGGCGAGTCTAGAGAAACTGGAGGAAGTGTGAAAGGGAGAGCAGAGTCTACTGATGACAGAGGAGCAGCTCAGCAGCACAACCCTGAACTACTAATGAGACAGATGACACAGATGAAGAGGACATGTAAGGTTAGAATTATATGATTTTAATATTAATTGGTTGTGATCTAAAGTGGGCCGGTCTGAGGTATGAAACTCCAGGGCTGAAAATGAGGCTCAGTCTGGCCCTGCCTGTAACAGACGTGTTGTGTAAAAGGGGCTTATGTGTCAGCCCTGTGACGAACTGGGGACTAGTCCAGGGTGAACCCCACCTTCACCCATAGGTAGCTGGGATAGGCTCCAGAACCCCCCATGACCCTGGTGAGGATAAAGCAGGTTCAGAAGATGAATGAATGAATGTACAGTGGTATTATCCTATAAAGCTTATTCTACTCTATTATTCTATTCCAAAATGCAGTAGGAGTGAAATCATTGACAAACTGAATAACTGACACACATGAACACACAAACATCCATGATTTCAGCCAACTCACAAACAGGTATAAAAGTATATATACCTATATTCATGAGATAATTTTAGACACACACATGTACATCAGATTGACGTCAAAGCCCTAAAATTGTGAGAATAATCTAGACTGCTGCTCCTCCTAAACCTCTACTTGTCCAACTCTTCTGTTTAGTTTCACTAACTCACCAACTGCCTACAACTCACTACAAACGCTGACACAACCACAGTGTGGCGCCAGCTTTGAAGCACTTTTATGACACAGTGATACATTGAATGAACCAATGACCTAACCTGCACAAACCCAGGCCTTGTTTGTCGTCCGTCACAGGATTTTCTCATCAGCGATTCAACCCTCGAGTTGAGTCTTCATTTGACACGCCCACTTTTGTTCCAGACGCACATCGAAGCCTCAGTTCATTTGTCCCATCACTAATGTGAACCTTTATTTAACCAGATAAAATGATCTCCATTACAAGGACGACCTGGTCCAGAGGTCAGCAGCACACACCATAGAACCATGAAAAAACAGGGTCAGAGATCAGTGAGAACGAAAAAAAAAAAACACACTGACAATAATTTAGGAATAAAACAAAATAATAACAAGAGTGTCTCAGTTTTTTTAGGTGCAGTGTAGTTTAGGTCACCAGCAACTTGTGAAAAGTGCCAGATCTGTGACGGTCGGACTCTGCCATTATTCCCACCCTCAGGTTATTGGTTACACATGTTGTGGATTATTTTGTGTTCATAAAACCTGTTACATCCTAAAACACAATGATACACAGTGTTGGAAGATTACAGACATTTATTTGGTTCTGTGACTGTTTCACTGAGGATCTGAGTTGAACAGTGATTGAAGTTTCATCTTGAAGGTCTTTGTCGCTGATATTATTCAGATGTCAAGTGTTTTCAGGAGCTCCTTCAACCTGAGCAGAAACTGGTCACTGTTGTCCAGTCGTCCATTCTGGTCGTTCTGAACCCCACACACCTCCTGTGGGAACGCAGACAGGGGTCATTCAGAGGACGGTAGAAAGAAACTACCACCTGAAACAAACACACAAACACTACTGCTAAATCAAAACTCATTTTATTTATATCACACCGAATCCAAACCAAAGTTATCTGATGACACTGACAGGACCAGTTAAAGGGGGGGGGGGGGGGGGGGGGGGGGGGGGGGGGGGGGGGGGGGGGGGGGGGGGGGGGGGGGGG